>NC_056734.1:522359604-522602104 GCF_019279795.1 Protopterus annectens | reverse complement strand
TTGGTTCCATTTTGCATAGTTCTTTTTCAATATAATCTAATTTGACTGCAGTATCTAAGGTTAGCTGGATGTTACTAGGACAGTTTACCACCCTCTCTTGTGGAGTCAAACTTCTTTACCTAAAATTTTGTAAATGTATCTATAATCTGTTGTGTCAGAGAATCCATTTTAGCATTTATACAGTTTATCAATTTGCATGTCTTTAATTCTATCACATCTTATGCATCCATAAAATTATTTTCTATTATGCTCAATATCTTTGCATACATTTTCTTCAAATTGTTCTCAATCGTCTCACACTGTTTAATTTGCCTGTATCCAGCTTGTTTATTTTAATTTTTAAAGTTATAGTTTGACCTCTTTTCCATTTCTTATAGTTTTTGTCCCTTACCTTAATCAATTATCTTATTCTTATAAAATATATCCTCCTGACATTGTGTGCCTTTGACTTTTTGCATTCAAACAATTTTTCTTTCAAAACATATCACATTTGTTCTGTAGATTTTCCACTGAATGCATCACTCCATTTTTTACATAGTGACTACTTTGCTTCTGTGTAATATGTTATTAACCTTCTGTGCGCTGGTTTAGATTTCAGTTTGGCAGGATTATCTAGCAACAATTTAACCTTTATAAATCCTTGATCACTATACCTCATTGGTGGTGAAATTTGACCTGAAGTAACAGTCATTTCCTAAGGCACACAAACATTGTCTAGTATATTCCATTCCCTGGTAGGCTTTCTGCAATCAGAAGCAATTCTTGTTCCTGAAACTACTTTATAAATAATTTCCTTACTAATGTTGTTGATTCAATATTATTTCAGTCTGTTTCTGGTAAATTTAAGTCCCCAGCTAATATTATTCTTCCCTCCTGTGTTTCATGCAGGAAATCTATGAATTCCGCTAGGTCATCAATACTTGACTTGGGTGGTCTGTACACTCCTACAACAGTTATATGTTTTGGGATTGTTTTTACTGTCACGGTTACTCAAGCTACGGTATTGGTAGTATCAAAAAAACATGTAATAATCACAAATCTCATAACAATCTTCAATCCCTATCATAACAATGCCACCTGATTTCTCGTTAGAGTATCTGTTACAGTAAAAACATTTATACACTGACAGAACTGGTTTCCAGGCATTGCTTTTTAACAAGATTTTACAAAAAATAACAATTTCAATCTTTTGTGAAGGTTACAAATAAAAAAAAACATTAATAACCATCAGATATGCACTGAATGTTATTTGTGAACTGTCAAATTTTTGACATTGCAAAAATCCTGTCTTGTGTTTGTCAAATATTGCAATATATCTGCTGCAAAAATTCTCTTCCTTATTCTTGATAAATACATGACATCCTGTCTAAACATGTGTGCCAAAACTTAGGTTTGGATGGTTCTGCATATTTCTATTTTTTAAAAAAGGGGAAATTTTTTCATGTAGCTATTTACCCAAAAAATCTTTTCATTCATGCTGATCTGACTGTCCTGTCTATATGTGATTTGTGAAAAATATGTCCCAACACCTGTACAAGCTATGCTGTCTAAGAGGGCTGTAAGTTCCCTAATATTAGTTAGAGAGTCCTTGCAGATAAGATCATTTGAACCAGCATGAATAAAAACAGACCACAAAACAGAAAAAACAGCCAAAGCAGAGTCAAAAGCACTGTAACCAAATAAAACCACTGTCCATCAACAGTACTATTCAAAGTAAACACCATTTTGAAGTAACAAATATGAAACAATGATAAACACACATAGAATTTATTAAACAGTTGAGTACTTTCATTCATATAAATGAACTTCTTCAGAACTGGTATAATATCTCCTAAACTTAGAAAATATTTATAATAACACCAATTAGTAACAGCCAGAATAAAAACAGCTCCATTCTTCCTTACATTAAGGCATTCTAAAGCCTTTCTCACATCCTGTATTTTTGCTCCTGGCAAGCATAACACTATTCAACATTCTTTATCTTCTCTGCAAATGTATCGGTTCTTCTAATAATTGAATCTCCAGTTACAAGTATATAATTTCTGACCAGTTCTGAAGAGCCTCCAGCTTCGAATTCATTAATATCTGCTCTTTGTTACAAAGGAGTGATGTTCATCACCATTAATCTTTCTAATCCCTCTGTTTTCATTCTGTATTACATTTGCAAGCATACAGTTCTCATCCAGCTGGGTTTGTACCTCTACAGCTTGAGCCATGTTGTCAACTTTTGTCTTTCTCCTGTTTTCTTCTTACAGTAGTGCTCTTCAATTCTTACATGTTCAATTTTGATTTCCTTTTTACCTGCCCCTTCTCTTTTGGAAAAATGTTTTTTTTCTGTAGACTGAAAGTTATTGATGTAAAAATGTTGCCATTCCTTGTAATCTGTCTGTCTGTCCATGCAAAGCAGTATCCTGTTTAATCACTTTCTTTTCCTCCCTTGTTATTTGATGTGAACTTCTTCCTTTCTTTCTTTTTTATTTCCTTCTACCTTCTCTGACTCATCAGATTGTTGAATACTTATATCCCGAATTCCAAAGTTGTCGTCAGCAGTATCATGTTTAATAGGGGTTGAGCAATCTTTACTGGCAAATGACTCTTCCTTTCCTAAATGTGTTCTATTTACAATTTGCCTAACATTATTTATCTCATCGGTCCAGTCTATTAATATTTGTAACAACAGTTCTCCAGGCTGTTCAATCATCATCAGTAAGTCTAGCTTTGCTACTTGCAATTGTTAGCAAATCATCCAACTTTTAAGATGAGGAACATGGATCCCCAGTGTTACCAGGCATTACCTTTAAATATACATGCCATTTAGTACACTGTATAAGATAGCTGTGCTTTAGTAAATCATTAGTGGCATACACATTTACTGAATCCATTTTCAGGTACAAGCGAATAAAGAATACTAAAAGAAAAGGATAATCAAAGTCAGTTACCACAGAATTCAATGAGATTTTAAGTCAACTTTTATAAGAAAAATCACCCCAAAACTGTACAACTATAGTAAAATAGGTACAATAAAGTTGTCATTCTGACCTACCATATTAGTTGTCCCATTCATGCAAAACAAGGATGGAAGTAAGCATGCACCACCCAAGGTAGCCATAGCAGAGCTTGCAAGGCCGTCATTGGTGTGGGAGTAAGATGGACCACAGAACCTGTAGACTGGCCGGCTCCCTAATATCCAGCTCATGCTTCCACTGAGAAATGAGCAGATTGCTGGGCTGTAACCATGAATAAGGAATGAACCGATGACTTGTGTCCAGGAGGGGGAGCCACTGCATCCAAGTTCAATTTAATTTTTTTTTGTCAGCATCCAGGTTGAATCATCAACATTTATCACCATCCCTGCTCATCAATTAAGAAAACTTCATCCAGTTCCTACAAAAAAAGGAAAAACAAAACTGCATGCACTGCACACACAAAATACACACATCCCACAAAACACCACTGTCCATGTAACCTGAACTATAAATAAACTTCATTGTGATTAATAAATTTCCTGTCGTCAACCATTGCATCTAGAGAATCTTTTATTTTACTCCAAATATATGCCATTTCATAATCTTTTATATTAAAAGGGTATCTCTTTTCACAGTTCTATTATTGAATGTTAGGAGTTAAGTTTATAATGCCTGTTAATTCATACTAATATTTAATCCAAGGACAGATAAGAAATGATCTGCATGACACCTAAACCCCAGACACATGTTATTCATAATCAGGCTATATGATATGCTGTACAAGCTCAAATGTGACAACCTAGCAAATTATCCAAAGTCAAAATTCTTCTTGCAAAATTCGACTGGATTAATTCTAACATGATGATATTCCAGGAAACAAACACCAAAAACACAGGTACCGGGTGGGGTTAACCAAGCACTAAACATGAACCAAAAGCCAAAGTGTGGAAGTAACAGCAGTTTATTCAGCACATTAGCCGATATTCAATTGGGGCACACTGGTAAGCATGCGGAGGATGTGATGACATCACCAACTGCTAGACTGCAGAGGGAGACAAGGGCCGAGGTCCTGAAGGGGAACGGAGCTATTTCCAAGTTCTGGAAAACCAATGGAGTATTGAAAATCTGTTCAAATGGCCCGACTGGGCAGAAGCAACGGATTGATGGTGGCTGCACATGTGTTTCACGTAATGAAGGGTTAGTTACGAACAGCGAATATTGTAGCAACAGAATGGATGGATGGACTGATTCAGAAGCATTGGCTTCATGGCTTGCTTTACATAATTCCTTTTCAAGCCACAAAGGTACTGTTAATAACATTTTACAGAGTGATGGCCATGAGAGGGTTGATACTGAAACTTCTTATGGCACTAATATTAAAAAGTTAACAGATTTAATTTTTACATACAAAGTTTTAGGCATAGACAATAGCTATTTAAAAGACTGTATATCTAGGGGTATTGTACTGAAAGGTTTACGTATGTGCAAGTTTCCTAATAATGTGGTGGAAGGTTCTACCTTCCATGAGGAACTGTTACAGATTTTCGATCGTAGTGGTCATGATGTTATGAGGGCCCTTATCAAAGAAAATGAAAGACAAATGCATAAGTTGTATGAAGAAATTGATTATTTAAATAATGTGGTGACCAATGATTTGATGTTCTCTATTGAGAATGATAATAGAAAGTATCATTTAATTAAACAATATGTGGAGGATAAATGCAATGTGATTTTCAAGAGAAAATGTGGGAAAATTGATAGGGATTTGAGGGAATACCATCAGAAGTGAGCATACCCTTTTCCTAGGAAGGATAATTTTACCCTTAGAAATTATATGGGGGATTATGGATACAATAGTGGTTCAGATACCCAGGGATACTATGCACACATTGCATGGGGATCATTATATGGACAGTCTGATTATAGGATGAATGGGGGAATGGAACAGGATGTCATTAACAGTGTTGACTTCCCCAAACTTAGGAGGTCGGACAGGCTGAGGCAAAAATCTCTAGTTAAATATTTTCAGAGGGGTTCCCCAAGCGGCAGGAGAAAATAGTGGAAACAAGCAGTGAAGGGGGACATGAAAATGTCAAAAACATGGAGAGTATTGTGGTGGAAGGACCATGTCATAGGTTTTATGATTTTAATATTTACAATTATAGTGGAGTGGAGGTCACTATCAAGCACTTCATGTTGTTTTCAAAAGGCTTCAAGTTCATTCCTTCTAGTAACCGATGTATAGTGGATACTTTGATAGACTTGAAGTTATTCTTAAGAAAGAAATATTTAGAAATGTTATTTCAGGGATATCAGAATGGGGGTATTAGTACAGAAGTCAAGAAACCTTGTACCATTAATCCACCCATGCATCCCCAGTTAAAGAATTTTGAGATACAAGTAGAAAGGGAGAGTAGAAGGAATATCGCTACTAGGCAGAGTTGTAAATGCAACATTAGCAAGGAAGAATTTGATATCATCAAATCCTTATATGAAAATAGATATGTTAGGGTTATGCAACTGGACAAGGGGGGAGGGGTGGTATTCATGGATAGTATCTTGTATTCCATCAAAATGTTGAATATAATAAATGAAAAGTCAAGATACATTAGAGTATCCAGGAATTAAATAAATTTGGCTTATTGTAAAATTGATTTTGCATTAAAAGATATGTTAGAGGATGAATTAATTAATCAGGACACTTACAAGTATCTTAGTATGGAGAACCCCAGAATACCAGCCATATTCAGGATCCCCAAGGTACATAAAAACATGGAGGATCCCCCAATGAGACCCATTGTAGCTACAAATGGGTCCAAAATGTACCCCCTGGCTAAATATCTAGATCTTAAGCTAAAAAACATTTGGGTTAATTATAGTGGAATACTCAAAGATTCCTGTGATTTTTTAAGGAGTATTGCTAAAAACATGTATTCAGATTCACTTATTTTTGTTACCTTGGATATACAAGATTTGCTCAATGTAATTCCTCATCACATTGGTTCAGAATGGTTTCAGGAGGCAATAAACCAATATGGGAATTTGAAACAGGATACTTTCCTGGTGTACATTGAACTTATGGATTCAGTTTTGGAACAGAACTTCCTATTTTTTGAAGGTGAATTTTTCAGACAAATACAAGGTGCAGCTTTGAGGGCATGTTGTGCCCCTACATATGCTAACACCGTACTTATGGTCAGGGAACAAAAGGTTGTTTTTCATTCAGAGTATGCCTAATATTGGGTCTACTATAAACGTTACCTAGCCATTTGTATATTTTGGAAGGGTAGTGAAACAAAACTTATGGAATTTATTCAATATTTGAACCAGACGACAGAATTTTTAAGCTTCACCCATCACATTTCTTATCAAGAGATGAATTTTCTGGATGTTACCATTAAGAAAGATTCTGTACTACAGGAATTTACTTCAGAGGTTTATAGGAAAGAGACTTTCTCTAATTCTTATTTGTATTTTACTCGTTCAATTCCTTATAAACAAAAAAGAAGTATAGTCAAGGGACAATTCATTCACAGTTGTAGGATGACTTCTAGGGATGTGGACTATGAATATGAAAGTCAGAAGGTTAGGGACATGTTTTTGGCTAGGAAATATCCCAGTAATTTGATAGCGGATGTTATGGCTGAGGTGAGAACAGGAAGAATTTCTAGGTTTACCCCTATTTTGGGATGTGACATTTTGGATAGTCACCAGGGGCAGGTAACATCTGTGGTTGGTAATGATACCAATAATGGGAACTTGAATACAATAGATCAAGAAAAGAAAGGAGTCTTTGGGGGTAATTATGTTATGTTCTATAATCAGAATACCCCCAATATTAGAAATATTATTACACAACATTGGGGTAGGTTTAGCTGTTATTCTGAACTAGAGACATTATTCAAAAATTCATTAAAGTTTACATATAAAAAAGGAAAAAAAACTTAAGGAATTACTGGGGAAAGATCAGAAGTTGTTGCACAGAAGAAAACCAGGTACATATAAGTGTGGATCTTGTGCTCAATGCCCATTTATTTTAAACCAAGATTCAATGTGTATAATGGACAGGGGTTATTTGGTTAAAAGTAATAGTTTTTCCAATTGTAGCAGTGAAGGTTTGATTTATTGGGTCTATATTAGAACACTGAACATTCTAAATGTCGAGTGTTCTAATATATCAATCGAAAATTCAAAACATCAGACTTTCAGAACAGCAAATTTTTTGCTAGGGAAACACAAACACACCAAACAAACAGCAATCCACATGCATACACCTAAACTCTTACATCTAACCCTACACTAAACTATACATACACCACTAACTATCCACTTACCTTAACCCAAACCCTAACCCTAAGGTCCGTCACTATCACACAGTCACCTCACCCGCGCCCTAACCCTAACTCACCTACCCCGCCCTAACCCTCACATCCACACAATCTCACACTTACCTGACCCATACCCTAACCCTCACTCACCTAACCCGCCCTAACCCTCACTTCCACACAATCACACACTTACCTGAACCTGACCCGTAACTTTCCACCAGAGTGTTGAAAATACTGAAGCAACAGAAATGGACAACCAAATTCTTTCCCTAGGAAAAATTTGGTTTTGTGTTTCTTCGATATTTTCACCGTTTGCTGAAAACGGGTCGATATTAGAACACTCAATATTTAGAATGTTCGGTGTTCTAATATAGACCCGATTTATTTAGCTTTGTGCAAAGAATGTGGTGCGTTTTACATTGGAAAAACTATACGAAAACTAAAAAGAATTAATGAGCATCTTAATGCTATCAGAACACAAGATAGTAATAATGCTTTGTGTAAACGCACTTTGTTATGTCCTAAGGCTAGATGGGTATTTTTTGTAATCAAAATGGTGGATCAAGATACTGGGGGGGTCCCTGGGAGACCAGAATAGAGGTGAGGGAGGTATATTGGCAGTTATTTTTGGAAGCCAATAGGTCTCCAGGGCTTAGTGAACATATATCTATTGCCCCCATACTATAAATCAGGGCGGCCAAATTATAAAGTGCTATATTTTTATTGAAGGAACATTTCCCTGTTTACACAATATACAACATACATTTTACACTTCACATATATTTTTCCAATGTATTTTATACATATATACACTTTGTTACTAGTGTTAAGATTTGCTATACTTTAACACTATTTATACAGGTGTATAAGTTCATATAGTGTTATTAAATTATTAAATTGGTCACCACGTTATTTATTATGCATATTTATATTTATGTTTATATTTATGTGCATATGTACATGTTTTAGAATGTATTTTGTCTGTAGATTATGCCTGTTTGCGTGTGTTTTTAGTGGTATGGCATATGTTTTTAAACAATTTTAGATGTTTTTTAGAGTAAAGTATTTGTATTAAATTGTCAAGTGATTAAACTATTAAACAATGATGTAATTAGAATGGGGAGGTATATAACAGGATGCAACAGTTAGTTATTCAATGGTATATCTGAAGAAGTGTTGTGGACGAAAACGCTGTGGGGAGAGTTGCGTAAAAAAAAAATGTGCTGAATAAACTGCTGTTACTTCTACACTTTGGCTCATGGTTCATGTCTAGTGCTTGGTTAACCCCACCTGGTACGTGTGTTTTTGGTGTTTGTTTCCTGGTCATTTTGGGTAACCAACCTCACTGTGCTTGAATGATGATATTTCAGTTATCAGCTCAGATGGCAGCACCAGGATATTGTCAGTAGTTCAACAGTTAGAACACTCACCTCTGGAGTTGGAATATCAGACGGCTGTACTGTGGGTTTTATTCCCAGCCCAGGTACTTAAACTAATTTTCCAATACTGACGATGCAGTGTAGCATTAGGGGGTGCACTTCTGCGTGTGTCATCTTTCACATGAGGCATTAAGCTCTGGCCCATTCTTCCTTAGTTGCTGCTAATGCAGGTGGATGTAAAAGATCCCATGAAACTCATCAAAAAAGAGCAGGGGAAATTCCCCATTGCCTTGATCAAAATTCCCCTAGTAAGTATGAATACTACCTTGGATCACCCCCTTGAAAAGAAGCCACTGGCATTGTGGGGCTAACCCATTCAACAAAATTAAAAATAAAAATACGTGCTATTATATTCCATAACAAGTCAAATTAGGAACTTAGATTGCACAACACTGTGGCATCTCTGGATACTTCAACATTGTAAATCAAACACTTCATTTTCACTGGTCTTGCTTGCATTGAAGCTATGTGGTCAGTAAAATTTAAGTTGCTACAAATAGTAATAATATACCTTCCATGCTTGTCAAAAGGGAATGTCCAGCCCTATAGTACATAATTTTACACTTATTATTATTAAAAATGAGTCCCGGATTTGTGGTCTAACTTCTAATTTGACTCTGTTACAGATTAATATTCTTATAATCCTTCAACTGAAGTTACTAAGACACAAATTGTACACTTATCTGCATACCTGGGTACTCAGCTGCTATTAATTTTAGGAAACAATGAAAAAAACTAGATTAAATAATACCATGATTAAAACCAAGCCTTGGGGTACACCAGATGGAACTGGTACCCAGGCTGATAAATGTTTTTGCTGGTAATGCTGTTTCCTACTACAAAGCCAGTTTGTGACAAAATGTATATGTCACCACAGTTTTGCAGCTTATTAAAAATGTAAATGTGTGGTAAGGTGTCAAATACTTTAACAAAGGTCTTGTCTGATAACCTTAGCTCTAATGATATACTTATAGGTTCATGGAAATGCATTAAACTCGTGAAGTTTGATCTACCACAAAAAAAAAAAAAAGAAAACTTGACGTTACAAAAAGTATTGTATAAAAATGACCACCCTTTTCACAGTGTTTGAAACATCTGTCCACTCTATTACTTAATATGACTGACCCGTACTTTTGTACTCAGCCTTTTATGCTTCCTTTCAGTATAGGAGTTACAGTTGCCAGCTTCAGCTCACCAGGAACTCCACAGTGCTGTAATAGATTATTGAAAATTACTCTCAGAGGTTCTGCTAAAGATTCTTTTATAGATGTCTTGTCCTGGTGGTGAGTCTGAACCCCAGCTACATTAATTCCTAACCTTATAGAAGGCTTTTAATCACCATTATGGTTGATGTCCCTGGACATTTCTTTAAACATATGTTCACTGTTAAAAGGAAGAAGCCTTTCAGGAGAACTATTGTCCGTTGTTGTTTGCATATCTAAAAACTGAATCTCTATTAACAAATAAGTTGGCATCCTCATTTTCATAAGCTGCCTTTATACTTATTAAGCATACTTTTCATGTTTTTAGTTATTATATTTAAACTTCTCTTATTAACTGAACATGGATACCCTCTGTAAACCTAAACTAGTTTGTTTTCTTCTTAACTAAGTTCTCTAAACACCTTTTTCAGCAGAGAGGACTATATAGGTAGGCTGAGCCTGAAATTGGTCAATACTGATCAGTGCACAACCATGGTAAACAAATGTAAATAAATAAATAAATTCTAGCAGAAGAGGGTACGGATTCCACACATAATCCCTAGAATTCAGCAAGCCCTGCATGATGTGCAGGACTAGTTCAGAAGCACCAGCAGGCAATATGTCTGCTGTGCGATCCAGGAATAACCTGTATGGACGTGCACGAGCGCTCCTGCACTAGTCCTGCATGGACTCAGCCCCTGTATGCAAATTACCCCATTTGCAGGAGAAATCCATGCAAATGAGGTGAATTTGCGATCCAGGAAGCTGGAAAACTGCTGTGCAGGACTAGTGTAATCAGAAGAAATGTACTCTACCAATAACGGAGTACATTTCTGCAAACGACAAAACGGAGCCATGACAGCTCTAAATAAAGGGTGGATATCATGTAGAAAGCATGCCAATGGCCAACTATAAGGCCACTGGCACAGAAAACAGTTACATAAAGAAAAAAAATCAACTTTTATTTTTTTTTAGCCAATCTCAGCTGTTTAAGTGTAGGGCAGCGGTGAGCAAACGGGATCAGGCAGAAGATAAAAAAAAAAAAAAAACTAAAATAAGCATTCTAACCAAAATCACTATTTTGCCATTATACTCAATGGCAGGCAGAAGACAACATGGCCAGTGAATAGTGGTTGCTAAGGGGGGAGGCTCAGTGTGGGACATGTAACTATGCATCAGCAGGCAATCCTATGCAAATGAAGGGAATGATACTGAATCCCAGATTTCCCCTGCATGCTAGTCAGCACCCAACAGTGTAAGAACAGGAATAGCTTGGTGCAAGCCTAGGAGTTATCTGACATCATGGGGGGGTGTCAGGCATACTGTAAGTGGAATGGAGCCCTGTGGCTCGGGTTTGCCCTTAGCTTAGCAGAGCTAAGCAAGGGGGTGTGTCTGAGGCTGCCTAGCACTCTTTACATTGTCTAAGTGGGTGTGGGTGCCACGCACCGGGTTTAAAAAAAAAAAAAAGTAAACCAGCAAATAGCATCTCTGTGCACATTTGAGCACTGTGTTTGTGAGGCACGGCACCCCTGGGCTTAAACAAGAAGGCAATGGGAAGGGAAAACAGCAGTAGTAAGGTAATCTAGGAGAACTAGCATAGCTGGCAGGTGAAATGTTTCAGAATCAGCCAATTACACGTGTCCAGCCCAGAACACCACTATAAACTATGCAAACACCTTTCCCTCTGTTTTTTCCCCACATACTGTACACCACCGGTCTATACAAGCGGGGAACTTTTAACAAACAAAACAACAAAATGATAGGGGCTGCAACAGCTATCATACAACAACATGTGGAAGAGGCTGAGGGTGGTGAGGATGTGAATGCTGCCATTCAACCCACAGTGAGGAGACAGAGAAGAGTGTACAGGCCCAGGGTAACCTACCAGGGACTACATCAGCTGGAGACAGTGGAGTGCTATAGGGTGGACAGGGACCTCCTACAGCAAATTGTTGAGCTGTGCCGGCCACGCCTGACACACAGAACTAACAGAGGGGAACCCATCCCAGTGGATATCAAGATATGTGTAGGCCTAAGAATACTAGCTACAGGTACCTTCCAAAGGCCAACTGGAGATATCATGGGGATCACACAGGCATCAGCATTCAGGGTACTCCACCAGTTCCTGGATGCCATGTCAGCACATGCCGGTGAGCCCGTATATTTCCCCAACACCCATGAGGCACTGGCAAGCAATATGCATCTCTTCCACCAAATAGCAGAATACCCTGAGGTAGTGGGTACTATAGACTGCACACACATATGCATCAAAGCACCACCCAGTGAGCAGGGTAGGACCTGCATCAACCGCAAGGGTTTCCCCTCCATCAACTGCCAGATTGCGTGCGATGCCCAGGGCATAATAATGAATGTGTGTGCTGGCTACCCTGGAAGCTATCATGATTCCCACATCTGACATCTGACGCAGCTGTGCCAGAGATTTGCCAATGGGGACATCCCTAATGATCACCTAGTGGGGGATGCTGGTTACGCACTGGAGCTGTGGCTGATGACACCCATCAGAAATGCACACACACACACCCGAACAAGAACTCCTTAATGAGGCTCACACACAGACCAGAATTATAATAGAGCATGTGTTTCAGATGCTCAAGTCACGGTTCCAGTGCTTGGACACATCCAGTGGAGCCTTGCAGTACTCACCAGCTACATGTACTCAAATTGTCATCATATGTGCCATGCTACACAATATGATCCTGCAGAAACAGCTACAGCAGCAACAGCACAGGGCAGAGCCACATAGCCCCCCACCATTGCCATGGCCTGCACAGGCACAGAGTGACTCAGAGGAGGAATAACTTGAGCCTGCACCAGTAGGCAAAAGGAGGCATGCCCAGAATGCCCTGGCCTTGGCAAAGAGGCAATGCATAGCACATAAACTGACTCAGGAGAAACCCAGGAAATGCCACCTCTCTCTGACTTGCACATACAGTAAAAGTGATGCCAAACATGACACTACCTGTGCTCAACCATATGTAGGGAGTGTACTATGTGCATCCGACATAGGCAGCCCTTCAGCACCACCCTCAATACTGGCACACCCACAAGGTAAGTCACTCAACTTACCAATTGCTGAATGTAGTAGTATATGTTGTTACCTGTATCTATGGTATGGGTGTGAGCATGCAAGGGAATCGGGTGGCTGAATGGGATGCCAGCAGATAGTAGACACCTATAGTGGCATCATGAGATCTGTAACAAATACGGGGGTCACCACAATAGCCAGTACTACACATGGTGACAAAACCCACTGCAGGAAATGTGCTGGGCCACATGCGTGTCCATATGACATGCACATGCTAGTCAGGGAGGTTCACATACCCAACCACAGTCACAGCCAGCAGGACAGGTGCAGACAAACACAAAAAATGGCTGTGCTAAGGCCATTGAATGATACCTATGGGTAACCTCCCCCCCAGGCCTACGCAGACAGACTACACCAGGTCAGGCAGTGGGATGTTACTTCTGAAGGGTAGGAAGTCAGAAACTAATATGCAGGTCAATCAAACGTAAGACCTGTATTATACTGACATGCCTTTAGTCAGCATGATAGGTTAGGAAACAGAATGAAATGGCTTACCTGGCATACCAGTACAGTCATAGCAAATGTGTACAAGTGTCAGGTGTGCCCCCCCATCCTGTGTAGCAATGTAGAAACAGTCAGGTGTGCCCCCCATATCCTATGTAGACAGTAGTAACAGTCAAGTGTGGCCCCCTAGTCCTATGTAGAAATGTAGTAACATGTGTGTGTAGGTATAATACTAGTGGAGCACAGATGTCCAGAGGTGGCCATGGTAGCAGGATAGATTGTAGCATTTGCACAATATGCAGGTATGTGTGTGTTAGGTTGGTGTGTGTTTCATTCTGTGTGGGAGTGGTCAGTATCTATGCATGTTGAGGTATGACCTGATGGCCATTGCCCACTACTGCTGATGACAGGGCGAAGTCCTCAAAACTGCAGTGCCAAAGACAATTCCCGCCACTATAACACATGCTAGCAGTAAGCCATTGTAAATGTATGGTGGTAATATGTGCCACCATCTGAAAGGTTGACATGGCATGGCTGTTGGGCTAGATATACAAGCAGTACACAGGGGAAAGTACCCCTGACATACAGTATATAATGTGTAACTGTGAAATGGACACAATCTTGGAATTGTATATACAGATATGCATCACATTATCTGGGCCTGCAGTTAGGAATACCAGTGTCATCTGGCCGAACACTTGCAGATCACAAAGGTGGTAGGACTAATGTATTGGGAAACAGCTGATGTACCTGCACATACCAGCATAACTGGAATGCCCATTGCATATCTGTGCATCAGATGCGAGAAATGTCCATAGCACACATGCACTCAGCTCACCAAACCGTCACCCACAGGTACCTCTCTGGTCATATCCCTGCTGTTGGGAATGGGTACAAAATGACCCCACTTGTATATGGCAATAGCAAAAGAATGCAACATGCAGTGCAGGTGTCCCATGCAGGTGTGTCCCTAGCTGAAGGTAGCACCCTGCCAGCATCCATACCACCTGATCAAGACTGATAGAATGTATTGGCATGAACACCTAACACACCTACCCTGTCACCCCAGGGGAATATAATGTATGGTGGCCTGAGACTATAGGACTAACAGAATGCAATGGCCTGCCACAGCTGGCCTGCATCAACACTAAATGGCCTACAGGCCTCTGCCAAAGGCCTGTGTCTCACATGTACTGCCAGTGCATGTTATATCATGGACACCCAAATAACAACATAACACTCTCCACATAAGCCATATGCAAGGCCATGTGGACAAATCACAGTAACATGTCCACCATGTCCCACTGCATGAACTGTGGACCAACACCAAAACACAGCTGTGATGAGGTGATAACCTTAGGGAAAGTACCAGAGAATGTATGCATAATGTATGGAAGAGGATAGAATAATAGGGGGGGAGCATGGCCAGCATGAAATGTGCAAGGTCCAACACACAGCTGTGTGCACACACTATCCCTGGCTGCAAACACATAAATGGGTGGCTACAAACCTGCCCATACACCACAATAGGGGTAATGTCCTGACCCACAGCCCCTGCCTCTGGGTATTCTGTGTGAATCTGTACAGCTGTGAGGTATTGCCACAGCAAGATAAGGCCATACTGTCATGTTGATGGATATATAAGTATGGGAACCTCTGCCAGCACTGTACCAAGGTGGTGAACCGGATATACAGACCCAACAGCAAGTGTCTGCAGCTCCCCCTCCAGAATGGCATAACTTACCATGAATATGTAGGCATCTGCCCACAATACCAGACACAGCTGCAGTCACCCTTGTCCCCCAGGACATTACTGTGAGCAAGAATGTCCACCTGACAGTACTTGAGGACATAAAACATCACAGTGTATAACAGCACACATGTTTGAATATCTCTGCTAACACCAGTACCATGTAGCAGAAGCAGCACACACACAATCACCTACAGTACATACTATCCCCTGCACAGTTTGTCCCCATATTGCCAAATGATCAACGGATACCCTGCAGAAACAGTTTGCTACCTGTAGGTGTACAACACAAAGGTCTGCACTGGAGTACAAACTACCTGGAATGGATCCACACATTCAATACAGAAGGGCATACAGGGCATACTCACACCCTTAGAGAAATGAAGGCAATGTCAGGCAAAAACATACTGACAGGTCATACTGGGCATGCTCACACACTTAAACAAATGAAGCCCATGTCTGCAAACAACAGTGGGCCATACATATCTGGCAGTTGCAGATGTTAGTGCATACACTCCTTAGTATGCACCAGTCATGCTTGCCACATACATTGGATAGGAATACAGACATATATCCAAGGACAACACACTATAATAAGCCAAAAGTAAACATACATAGATGTGTGGAAGAGAGTGACTGTGACAAAGAGCCATCCATCGTGAGGTCTGTCCCACCCAGCACACAGCCAAATGGCTACAACCACATGATGTGTAAATGTCACTCACTGTAGAAATTAGCCACCGGTATCCATCAGCATTACAGACTATGGTGCAAGTGCTAGCTGTGCAACATGACTGTACAAGGCAGTAGTCATCTAGCAGCTGTATACACGTACCTGCAGAATATAACTCTGCATGTGCCTGCATGTGGTGTGTCAACCTCTAGATGAATGGGTTATGGCCCATGCACATACACTGCTCTCCCCATAGCCATACTATGACAATCCTGCTGATGTCATCCACTTTGAAATACACATTTGGGAATGGAGTAGCCCAGTAATCTCTGTGGCGTGTCCTAAAACTGCGTAATGCTGTCGTGTGATAAACTAGCTAGGCAGGAGTTCTAATCCCAGACATGGCAAGTGTGTGTGTGTGTGTGTGTGTGTGTGTGTGTGTGTGTGTGTGTGTGTGTGTGTGTGTGTGTGTGTGTGTGTGTGTGTGTCTCTGTCTGTGTAGGGAGCAATGCTTTTTAAGCTAGTCAACCTCACTACATTTCAAATGACCTACTTTGGGAAGGCTGCTGATGTCATTCACTGTGATATACATCTTTGGCAAAGGTTTAGCCCAATAATCTCTGCGGCACGTCCTATAACTGCATAATGGTGTAGTGCAATAAACTAGTTAGATAGGAGTTCTAATCCCAGACATGGCAAATGCGTGTGTTTATGTGTGCGTGTGTGTGTGTGTGTGTGTGTGTGTGTGTGTGTGTGTGTGTGTGTGTGTGTGTGTAGGGAGCAATGATTTTTAGGCTAGTCAACTGCACTACAATTCAAATGCCCTACTTTGGCAAAGCTGCTGATGTCTTTCACTGTGAAATACACCTTTGGAAAAGGTGTAGCCCAGTAATCTCCATGGCACGTCTTATAATTGTGTAGTGCTGTAGTGTGATAACCTAGTTAGGTAGGAGTCCTAATCCCAGACATGGCAATTGTGTGTGTGTTTGTGTGTCTCTGTCTGTGTGGGGAGCAATGCTTTTTAGGCAAGTCACACTCAGTACAATTCAAATGCCCTACTTTGGCAAGGCTGCTGATGTCATTCACTGTAAAATACATCTTTGGGAAAGGTGTAGTTCAGTTATGTCCATGGCACATCCAATAACTGTGTAATGCTGTAGTGTGATAAACTAGGTAGGTAGGAGTTCTTATCCCATACATGGCAAGTGTGTTGGTTTGTGTGTGTCTCTGTGTAGGGAGCAATGCTTTTTAGGCTAGTCACACTCACTACAATTCAAATGCCCTACTTTGGCAAGACTGCTGACATCATTCACTGTGAAATACACCTTTGGGAAAGGTGTAGCCCAGTAATCTCCATGGCCTGTCCTATATCTTCGTAATGCTGTAGTGTGATAAACTAGTTAGGTAGACGTACTAATCCCAAACATGGAAAATGTGTGTGTGTGTTTGTTTGTGTGTCTCTGTGTAGGGAGCAATGCCTTTTAGGCAAGTCACACTCAGTACAATTCAAATGCCCTACTTTGGCAAGGCTGCTGATGTCATTCACTGTGAAATACACCTTTGGGAAAGGTGTAGCCCAGTAATCTTTGTGGGGTGTCCTATAACTGTATGCTGCTGCAGTGTGATAAACTTGTTAGGTATTAGATCTAATCCCAGACAAGGCAACTGTTTGTGTGTCTCTATAGGGAGCAATGCTTTTTAGGCTAGTCATGCTCACTACAATTCAAATGCCCTATTTTGGCAAGGCTGCTGATGTCATTCACTGTGAAATACACCCTTGGGAAAGGTGCAGCCCAGTAATCTCCATGGTGCATCCTATAACTGTGTAAGGCTGTAGTGTGATAAACTAGTTAGGTAGGAGTTCTAATCCCAGACATGGCAACTTTGTGTGTGTATGTGTGTGTGTGTGTGTGTGTGTGTGTGTGTGTGTGTGTGTGTGTGTGTGTGTGTGTGTGTGTGTCTCAGTCTGTGCAGGAAGCTATGCTTTTTAGGCTAGTCATGCTCACTACAATTAAAATGCCCTACTTTGGCATGGTTGCTGATGTCATTTACTGTGAAGTACACCATTGGGAAAGGTGCAGCCCAGTAATCTCTGTGGCATGTCCTATAACAGGGTAATGTTGTAGTATGATATAGTACTCTGGTAGGGGTTCTATTTCCACACATGGCAAGTGTGGATGTTTGTGTGTGTTTTCCTGTGTTTGTGTAGAGAGCAATGTATTTTAGGCTAGTCACACTCACTACAGATCAAATGTCCTACTTTGGCAAGGCTGCTGATGTCATTCACTGTGAAATACACCTTTAGGAAAAATGTAGCCCAGCAATCTCCGTGGCACATCCTATAACAGCGTAATGCTGTAGTGTGATATACTACTCTGGTAGGGGTTCAATTCCCACACATGGCAAGTGTGGATGTTGGTGTGTGTGTGTGTTCTTTTGTTTGTGTAGGGAGCAATTTATTTTAGGCTAGTCACACTCACTACAGATCAAATGCCCTACTTTGGCAAGGCTGCTGATGTCATTCAGTGTGATATACACCTTTGGGGAAGGTGTAGCCCAGTAATCTCCATGGTACGTCCTATAACAGCATAATGCTGTCATGTGATATAGTACTCTGGTAGGGGTTCTATTCCCACACATGGCAAGTGTGGATGTTTGTTTGTGTGTTCTTTTGTGTAAGGAGCAATGCATTTTAGGCTAGTTACACTCACTGCAGATCAAATGCCCTACTTTGGCAAGACTGCTGATGTCATTCACTGTGAAATACACCTTTGGGAAAGGTGTAACCCAGTAATCTCTATGGTGCATCCTATAACTATGTAATGTTGTAGTGTAATAAACTAGTTAGGTAGGAGTTCTAATCCCAGACATGGCAGGGGTGTGTCTGTGTATCTGTGTTTGTCATTTGTATCCTGTGCGGAGGTGGCTATGAGTGCGTAACTGGACTCATTGTGGAGTGAATTTTGTCAGTTTCTTATATGATGGCCCTATTATATGTCACAATGTCCACCTTACCAGGATAACAGATGTGAAATAGCCGAGATGCTGGGGTGCCAATCCATACCCCTACATGTTACATCAAGGCCTGGTGAACAAAGTTAGCAACCCTTGTATTACCCAGAGGACACTCTCAACCCATGTCTCATACACAAACACACTTGCCTAGGCAACAACTGCTATGTTGGTAGTACCCTGCATATTGCCCACAGATAGCAACCATGTTGTGATTGCAGTGGACTACAAAGGGCATGGCACCCTGTCCATCAGTACAGTAAATGCAGACAGTGTGCCTTCACTATGTTCCCCACTGGACACCTGCAACACCTATGGTGCCATCAAATGTGACCCACAAAGGACATACCATGCCTTAAATACATGCCCTGTATGGACAGATGCCACTGACACCAGAGAATACCTGTATCATGCTATCAATGTAGGTGCAGGGTCAACCTGCTGTCCATTACCAGTTCCCACCACATGAGGCCAGGATTGACACATCTGATGATAACAATCTGTGTACACAATATGGGCCAGACACCCCAGGTACAGTTCCACATGTCACTGTACATGCATGTAGGACATGTGCACATCCCAGACACCATCCATGTCATGGACTAATGAACACATACATGGCAAGCAATGCACAGCAATGGCCACACACAATAGATACCCAGGTGACTGGATGGCGAATACAATGCCCACCTGTGTAGGCCAATCCAAACACTACACCCCTGAGCCACACTGCAGACCATTGTCATGTGGCCTGATGCCAAGGTATACCCATGACCTAGCTTTGTATAGCCGTCTGGCACAGTCAACCACTACACACCCATGTCAGTATTGGCACCCTGTGTCTGTGTGCGTGTGTGTATGTGTGTGTGTGTGTGTGTGTGTGTGTGTGTGTGTGTGTGTGTGTGTGTGTGTGTGTGTGTGTGTGTGTGAGATGTATGATGCCTTTGACCACATTCACACTCACTACAACCACCATTGGCATACTGATGTAAGCACAGACACATCCACATATCCTTTGCTTATATAACCTTCGGATAACCCCTGTGGTGCATGTGATGCCTGCACAGTACTGTATTGTGGCAAACTAACTAGTGAGGAGGTGTATGCCTCACCCCGCCAAGTGTGTCAATGTGTGTGGGTCCCTGAAAGAGTGTGGCTGTGTTGATGCTGACACCTGTCCAAGCAGACAGGCACATGTACTACACCTACTGTATGGCTACCATATCACTCTTGCAGATGTCAGTCACCATCACATATACTTTTAGAGAGCTCCTTAACATGTAAGCTATGTGGCGCATCCAATAACTGCATAGATCTGTGATAGTAATACATAGTCAGTCAGGGGTTTGATATCCTGTACTGGTAGGTGTGTGACACAAACATGCTTAGGTTTTACTCTCCCACCCCCTCCCTGACTTATCTTTGCCTCTGTCTGCCTCTCTCACTCCCTCTCTGGTGGATGTGGAGACCTACACCTGCTTAGCTTAGGCAGCAGCATGTGTTTTGTAACTGATGCTCATGATCAGCTGATGGCCTCTGCATGAATTTCAACCCTCCTCTAGCTGTGGAACAGCTGTGGTAACATTCCCATAGCCAATTGCTGGAAACACACTACAAATATCTAGGAACATCATGTTGGTGTAGGGCCTTTTCATTCACTGTAAGCAGGACCTAGATCTGTTGTTTGGCAAACAGCATCTCAGATGGATTAGGGATTTACCTCTAACAACATACACTGTGGAAACAGGCCAACACACAGTAGGGGGATGTGCCTGACATGACTACAGAATGTAAGTGTTGCTATACTGCATTTGGGGTAATGTTGGTTTAACAGGGTGTGTGTGGATATGGCTGGTCTACATGTTTTAATACCTGTCATGACAGTGCTATGTTTCTGAGGAAACTCCATCTGTAGGGTCATCTGCAGACTGGGCAGTGTGTTAACTTTTGTTTCTTGTGTTACTCACAGACCACCTATCTGCACACTGCAGAAGTATAGTGTGAGGATTGCAGTCAGTACATGGTGACAGACATGGGAGTTATTGACCTCATATCCCTCATAGGACATATGTTGCAACAAACCCTGTTACAACAGTAAATGTATGAGGTTATCACAGCAACATGTCAATATTGGCCTTCTGTTTGTGCCTCCAGCCACAACCCTGTCAACCTGTGTACATATGTCATGCAGTAAGAGGTGCATATGTCCTGTATGCCATAATTTATTGACATCATATCTGATAACAAGCCAGTGAGATATCAGACTGCGACACATGTTATGTATAGTAGGTGTTCTCTTTGAGGACATAACCTGGGCATTGTGTGTACAGTACTGAGGTCTGTGTACTTATGGTATTTGTCGACAGTGTGTGTATTGTGAATATGTACCTTGGCCTGTGTACAGACTGTGGTAGATGTCATTGATCTTGGTCCTGTTCTATCTGATGTTACATGTTGCTCCACTGTATTTTACCCTGTTGGCTTACATGTTTGTAGGGCCAAACACACACATGTCCCATACCACAGACAGGCATTGGACCACACTGTGTATTGGCCCAGTATATGCAGGGTTAGTGTGTGAGTGGCACATATGAAGATGGTGTTGATCAGATAGTCCATATACTGTAAAATTATGCTAGCTATCATATGTGGCTGTGGCTGTGTTCACATTGGCTGTGGTTATACACTTTCACACATGTGTCTGTTACTCTGTGCTGTGACATGCCTGTAGAGCCTGCTATATATGCAGGTACATGTGTATTCCCCCCATAAGAAATGTCAGCCAGTGTTATGGCAGTCTGCCTGTAGCCTGCACAGTGCTTTGTTACATGCCTAGCAGCTTAGTGTACTTACCCAGTGTGATGCTATGTCCAGATACTTGCCAGATGTACTGCTGCCAGGCCACCATAACAGTCATGTATGTCAGACAAAGCAATGGGATGCTGTAGAGATATATGTCACTAACTAGTGGGTAGTGTGTGGTCATGGCATCCTTGTACCAAGGTTATTATGTGTCAGGACAGACAGGGGTGTGTGAATGCATAACCTATGGGGGTAAATGTATACCAGTATTTACATGATATACCCATCTACATGGCTGTTAACATCCACATTATCAGGCTTGGTCCACATGTCTTGCACTAAGGGATTCTGTGTATACCTCTGGACTGACCAGAGTGTATCAGACTGTCCACATGTATTGGCCATATCTCTGCTGTAGTCCACAAGATCATTACTGTCCTAGCAGTGGTACTGTACTATGATGTCCTTAGGATGTCTGTCAATAGCCAATGGTGCACATGTTAAAAGCAGATGTGACCTCCCACACACCACATGTCTGTGAAGACAACCTCTATCACAGTAACACTAGTCTACATATATACCTGCACTACATACCTGACATCCCCTTGCACTTCGAGGTTGGGACTACTGGGGCTGAGGTAGGGTTCCACTCCATGGTCAGGACATATGGTAGACATATATGTATATATATAATTAGCCATATATTTATATAGATATATACACATATACATATCCACATACATAGCTGGATATGTATATGTACATACATATACATATAAGCACTTATATATATATATATATATATATATATATATATATACATATACACAGCAATATATGTCTACACATATACAGTTAAAGATACATATGCACATATACTTATGGATTTCTACACATATATTGACAGTAATAGGTATATCAGAATAGATATGTATGCACATATAGTTATAGATATCTACATATATCTCTACATAAATAGGCATATCTGTACAAATAGGATGTGCATACATATATAGCTATATATACATATATCTACATATATACATATATATATATATATATATATATATATATATATATATATATATATATATACACATACGAAGAGATGTACACATGCCCATATATATGTTGCACTATACAGATGTGTATACAGACATATGTATGAATATACATATATATGTACATGTAGACCTATATCGACCTATTATATTTATATATCCATATTCCTGTCATGTGTAAACTTCACGGTTGTGTATACTCTCCCAGATGTGTCTCACTGTATGTATCTGCTATGTGTACTTTACGTTAAGACAACATATGTGATGCAACAGTCATATTAATAACGAGTACTACACAATTGTGGAAGTAAAGGCAATTGTTCAATACTAATCTATATGTGTATTGACAGATATCTTGGAAGAACAATAGCTGTCTTTGCAGTGGTCATGGAGTAGTGGTTAAGTGTTGTGCTTTAGTGTACAGGGTCCTGGGTTCAAGACCTGCAAGGGCTGTTCATTTTCTTGCTGGGCAGAACAACGGCTGTCAGATACAGCGTGGTTAAGCCAGTTTTGAGCAGTTTAAGCTGGTTTGTGCAGGTGTGCGTGAAGCTAAGTGGTGCTAAGGTACGGTTAAATGTATGGATGCTTACACTGTGCGAGCTTTGCTTACCAGTGTGCAAATCTGCTTAGCTGTTATATTGCAGCAATGTTGATACCTGCTAAGTATGGCTTAGCCCTGGTAACCAGTTCACACCACCCAGTCTGATAGCATAGCAGAGTAATGACGTCTGTAATAAGTGTATGTAATGTCATGTACAATACATGCGCCTATGTGCTGCCATTACAGTAACAAGGGGTGTGAGTGTCATGTCTGGGACATAGATGTATATGAGGCCTGTACAGCACTGTTATCCATGTGAATTTGTTACATACAGGGGTAGTAGCCCAGGGTACGTGCTGTCACACTGGCATGTAGTGTATCATGGTGGTACTACTGTTGACAGTGCCTACCCATGCAAGAGTAGAGTGCTAAATGTAGTACTGACAACAGGCACACCTGCAGGCATAACTGGAATCTGAGACCTCCCTGTTGTATCCCTGGTGTGTGAGCTGCGTCACAGTATATAACCCCCACTGGGTAATGATCCAACATGTGGAATTTAACTGTAGATAACCGTCTGTACAGCACATGATAGCGAGGGCTCCTGACATGTAGTTATGGCATACATATTGCTGTAAACCTCTATCTGTCAACACATACATCCTACTGCATAGCTACTTACCAAGCTGATGACTGTCAGTCCCTGTATAGATGTGCAGATAGCCAGTATCTCACTAGGATATGTATAAGCATCCTAAGCTTGATTGACACTGACATGTCTGCCCAGCTGTATAAGAACTGGCACATATTGGAGATAACACAATGTATGCACATTTATTTATTTATTTATCATTTATATATTTACATTTGTTGACTGGGAAAATCTGACTGGACACAGGTCCTTTTTCAATGGAGGCCAGGGAGAAAAGCTCCACAATAAAAATAACAATTAATTACAATTTACAAGAAGTATTGGTAGGTTTTGTTTAACAATAGCAGTAAACAGTTATAGTTCAAAATGAAATTAAGTATTTATTTAAATGGTACAACACTTATATCATTGGTGCCATAAAGACTAGTAAGTATTTTGATAGCTGAGCTAACAGCTATTACCCTTGAATAACAGTGGCTAAGATTACAGCTGAGATATAGGTTTACAAGCAATGTATTTGGCTGCAATCCAAGGTAGTTAGAGGGGTGGAAGAAAGGGATTAGAGAGGTTGGGATAGAGATGTTAGAGAGGTTTGTTACAGGGGCATGCCTAGTGCTCTTTTAGATGACATTTTAGAGTAGCTTTGAAGTTAGTGGGTGATGACACAGAAGTTATAGTGTGAGGAAGGGTATTCCATAATTTTGCTATGGAGCAGGAGAAGAGAGCTTCTCCAGCTAAGTTCCTGATTCTAGTTACCTATAATTGATTTTTGTTGCTGGAGCATAGTGGTCTGGTGGTATGATAGGGTTGGAGTAGAATTTGGAGGGAGGGGATTTTTAGAGGATGATTTAGTAGTTTGTGGGTGAGTGAGAGTTGGTACCATTGAAGGAGGTGAGGGAGTTCTAGCCAGCCTAGTTCAGTCAGTGAGGTGCAGTGGTGGCTACAGTAGTTTGCGCCAGTGGCAAACCTTGCTGTTTTGTTGTAGCAAGCTTCGAGTTTACCTAACTCACTTTGCCTTAGATTGGTAAATATTGAAGAGGCATAGAGTAGGGTGGAGATAAGGTGGCCACGGGTACCTCCACTACACTACCACAGTCAACTGAACATACTTGGATAAAGGTCTCCATCACAGACAATAACCATGTGTTGTAATGCATGTTGTATGCATGCCAACTTGATCACCTCAGTGGTCACGTGCAAGAGGCACCTGGAGGAATGGCTGATGCATGTCACTTCCACCCTGAGGGTCACCACAGTAGTATCTGTTGATAGCTTGCCTGCTGCCACATGGCAGGTGGCAGGATACCACTGTACACACAACCCCTACACAACCCATATCTCCTTGGACAATAGCTAGGTACACAGCTATGACCACCAGCAGAGATGCACCCCAGTACTGACACATGTATATGTCTGCATGGCTGATTATAGCAGTGTCTGTGTGTTAGCACACCTGTACGTGGGAATTCCATGAGGGCCTTTACAAACACCACAATGCCAATTTCCATAGCCAGTTGTAGCTGTTGCTTGTTGGGACATTACATGTACCCTATTAAGCTCCTCTCCATACCAGCTACATGAGCCTTGCAGTACCATCACAATAGTGTTGTACAAATGGATTGATAGGCATGGGACACCCATTGTGTTCTGGCAAATGTGTGTATGTGTGCATGTCCATTTATCTGTAGGGTACAGCATTCCAAGGCCACATACTCCTATTACAATACCCATTGCCACACAGTAGTACAGATAGTGTTGTTGCTGCCCATAGGTAAGGCATGAGAATGCAACATCCTGCTATGCTTGTGGCATGTGCATTAGATGTCTACAATGGATTGTATGGCACTTGTGGCCAATGTGTGATGGTGGGTATATCAGAGACTCATCATGGGTTTCAGGGAGTACAATATTCACTGGGGGATGTGGGTGCTGTGTACACTGTCATTACACCAAGGTGCACCGGTATATGTCCCATGTACCACATTACGGTTGCCACTGTCACCATCAACCATGCAGGTAACTGATTTCACAATCCAGGCCTGTTATGCATGTGCTGTGTGCAGCTTACCTGTAACACATTGGACACATGGTCAAGTTAGTTAGCAGTGATAGGTCCTAGTCTCTCGGATGTGAGTCTACCTGTTATGTATCTGTTAATGTGTATATGAAGGTATGTCACACTATGTATTGTCCATATACACCCCACCCATTAAATCCCTCATTAGCATACTGTACATGTCTGGGGATGTTCTGCATGTGTGGTGTGTGCAATGGAAGCCATGCACTTCAGTATCACTATATACTATGGTAGGGGTCTAGTCCCAGTGTTGCCAAGTAACAGTGTGCATGTATGTGGATGGGTCTACATCAGGTTGCAGATTATACATGCCCCAGCGGGACACCTGTCCATGTGGCACAGGCAATAACTGTTATACAAACTTGTGGAATGTTTTCAACTGTACCCCATATATGTCACAGCCATGGTGTCACCACAGTGCCATACCTCAATATGGAATATGACTGCAGACCATCCTCGTGCTGACACATGTACACCTACAACACAAATGGATAATATTATAGAGACCACAATCAACCAGTGTTACTAACAGCTATAATGCATCATTGCTGAACAGGCTAAACTACTTGACATATATGCACTACACTTTACTCCTTACATGTTACACTGCAGTACAGTGGTACACTGTAGTACAGTCACTGTTTGCATCAGAACCATATTAGCCTGTCCATGCATCGATGGTATGGATGACAGGGATGTGGCGCAGGTATCATATGCACATGGTGTGTTGTTGGTTTGCCAGAGGCCGAGGGTGGCTCATACATTTGACACCATGTGTGTGGGTGAGGGGTGTACTGTGGTGAATTGGGCATGGTGATGTGGTGTGTGTAGGTATGGGATTGCCCTAGGTGTATTTGTATAGTGTCTGGGTATCCATGCACACAGTTCTGCCATGTGGCTGACCTACACAGGTGTTTATGGACAGCTGCAGACCATACCTGGCAGGGTGTGCAGTTCACTGCCTCCAGCCATGGACATGTGGACTGTGCCTGCCAGGGATTCCATGAGCACATCCAAGTACAGGCCTCGATGTGCTGCCCTCACCTGATGATGAAAAATGTCCGCTGGTACTAGGTCCCTCCTGGGACTGGCCAGGACCCCGTGCTCGTGGCCTGCTGTGGTGTGGTGTGGACAGCGTCACCCCTCATAGTGCCGGGGCTGGTACTGCCACTATGGGAGCTCCTTGTTGTCCAAACACATCCACATTGACTGCCAGCTGTTGGCATTGCTGGCCTACATTCACTTGGCCGTCGCCACACTCCCACCACATGTTCAAGCACAGACAGACCACGGTCGATGAGGGCCATCATCTCACCAGACCGTCTATCTATGAACTCAGTTAATGCATGGATGGCACCAGCCAGTTCACGAGCATTGTCTCTTGCAGATGTGAGAGCAGTCCTCTGCAGCCTCAGGCCCTGTCTGGTGTAACGTTCTATACATGCCTGCGCCTCCATGACAGCCTGAAACATGAGCCTGCTGGTACCAGCTATGTCGCCTCTGCCGGGGGCATGATGTCCAGCAGCCCTACCATGAGCACCCTGGGACATCTGCCTATGTGGTGTCCTGCTAGACATCTGGCTATGCCTGCTGTGACCAGACACATTAGGCATGGTTACCACACTTTCCTGTGCACAGCCACCAAACGCCAGCTGTCCCTCTGCTATGGCCACTGGTGATGGGGTAGGTATGGGCACTGAAACTGTGTGCAGGATTGGGGTGGTTAAAAGGGGGATGTCAAATGATGGTGCTGTTTCAACCCCTGACAATCCCACCTGTGCTTCAACAGTACTATCATCATCTTCGGTGCCTGTATGGACATCAACATCAGATTGCATGCAGGAGGGACCCTGACCCACCACACCGCCTGTGGGGGAAACAATAAATGCACTTTATTTATTTTTTTATTTTTATTTTACATTTTACATTTGTTAACCGGGCTAGTCCAACTGGAAGTATTTCCATTTTCAGTAGAGGCCCGGGGAGAAAAGCTCCACATAGAGATAAAACACAGTTACAAGATATACAAAAATTTAGCTGTGATAAAAAAGGAGAAAGGAGGGGGGATATACAAATATGCAGAAACACATCATAGGATTCAATACTAACATAACATAGAAGGATTCATCATTCTCACACAATAAAAATTAAAAAAAGACACTTATTTCACATTATTTTATAGGAAGATTATAGAAGGAGAGTAAGAGAGAAAAGAGAAATATACAAAATGAACAAAACAAAGTGAGTAGATTTGAAAGATCTATGCTTTCAGTAAAAAGAAAATAGACCTAGAGGAGGAGAAGGATATTAGAGAGTTAGCACTTATAAAGTGATGGAAGTAAGGCTTGTAGAAGAAAAAGGACGAAGGAGAGGGAGAGGGAGGAGTGGAGGGATAGTAGGGAGATCTAGTCGGGTTACAGCAGGGACATGACCATTGCTTTTCAGGTAAGTTCTGAGTTTTGTTTGAACAGAACAGGAGTTGGAATAGAAGTAAGTTCAGTAGGAAGTTGATTCCAGTGTTTACCAAGGGCATTAGAGAAAAGGGAGTCACCAGCAAGGTTGTTGGATTTTGTTAAAGTTACTAGTAGTTTACTGTAGGAACGAAGTGAGTTCAGGTTAGAGTAGGGGATCAGAAGTTTGGAAAGTGCAGGAGTGTTATTAGGTTGATAGAAAGCTCTATGGACAAAGGAAAGTTGGGAGAGAAGCAACATATTTTCTAATTCTAGCCAGTGAAGTTGCTGAAGGTTCAGGCAGTGGTGGGTTCTAAATTGATTGCCAGTCACAAATCTTGCAATACTATTATATGTGTTAGCCAATTTTGAGAGATTGTTTTTCTTCAGGTTAGTGTAAATTGGTGAGGCATAGAGAAGAGTTGAAATAAGGTGAGAGTGGGCAAGAGTAGCTTTGGCTACCGGGGTTAAGAATGTTCTAATTCTGTAGAGGGAGCCCAGTTTTCTGTTTACAGTTTTAATGGTATTATTGATGTGACAATCATAGGTAAGGTTGTTGTCAATCATGACTCCTAGCAGTTTGGTAGTGGAGTCAGCTGATATTAGGGTGCCATTAATAGAAGAGATGGACAAATCTAAAGTGGGGGACCTAGTAGTAGGTTTAAAGAGGAGGAGTTTTGTTTTTTTGGCATTTAAAAGTAGGCAGCGTTTTAAGAACCATGCTTCTACTGTGTGGAATACATTTTGAGTAATAGTTTGTAGCTCTGAAGTGTTTTTAGCTGAGCAAATAAGAGTGGAGTCATCGGCATATTGTATGCATGTAGCTTGTGGAATAGCTGCTTGTAGGTCATTTATAAAAAGGGAGAAAAGGAGAGGTCCAAGAATAGAGCCTTGTGGGACACCAAGAGAAATTGGAAGAAGAGAGGAGAGTTGGTTATCCCAGAGGACTGCCTGTTTCCTGTTAGTGAGATAGGAAGTAAACCAGAGGATAGCCTTAGGTTCTAAAGCAAGAGATTCTAGGATTTTTATGAGGAGTGGGTGGTTAACCATGTCAAAGGCTTTGGACAGGTCAATAAAGAGTGCAGAAGAAAGAATGTTATTATTGCGGTTTGTGTTTATGAAGTCAGTAAAGGAAAGAAGCGCAGTGGTAGTACTGTGAAAAGGCCTAAAGCCGTGTTGACAGGGAGTTAGAATGTTATCTTTGATTAAGTAGTTCATTAGTTGGTAGTGAACACATTTTTCCATGATTTTTGCTAGGGGAGACAGGAGTGCTATAGGCCTGTAATTAGAGTATTCATTGGAGTTACCTCCTTTATGTAGGGGTATAATGTGTGAGATTTTCCAGATGTCAGGTATGGTACCTTCATTAATAGTTCTATTAATAAGGATGGATATGGGATAGGCTATGACCTTAGCTGCTTTTTGGAGGTATTCAGATGGAAGTTGGTCGGCTGATGGGGTACATGGTTTAAGTTTTTGGATACATTTTTGGATGAAGGTGGTGGAGATAGGTTGTAGAGTGAAGGTAGGTTGAAAGGAAGCTGCTTGAGCAGGGATGCTAGAATTGTCAAAGGAAAGGTGGGAGGCTAGAGAATTGATGGTATTGGTGAAGAAGGAGTTGAAAGCATTTGCAGTTTCATGGGAAGAATTGTTTTGGATCCAGAGGGAGGGGGTGGTAGTTTGACCGGGGTGAAGAAGTCTATTCAAGGTTGACCAGAATCTTTTGGGATTATTATGATTAACTTGTTGGAGGTTACTATAGTAGTTTTTTTTATCTGAAATAATAGCTTTTTTAGTACTATTTCTTAAGTATCTGAAGGTCTGTTGATCAGCGGGAGATTTACTAGTTCTCCATTTTAACCAGGATTTGTTTCTGAGTAGCATTTTGTGCCTTGTTTCCTTAGATAGCCAGGGGGCGGGTTTAGTTTTGACTCTGATAGTTCTTTTTGGTGCATGATTATCTAGGATTGATAGGAATGTGGTGTTAAAATATTGAACTGCTTCTTCTAGCGGAAGAGTTTTTAGGGGTAACCAGTTGCAGGCATTTAGTTCAGTGCTAAATAGGGTGGGGTTAAAGTTTTTATTACTACGAGAAGTACGGATGGTAGGGACATTAGAAGCAAAGTTCTTCTTTCTTATGATATAGGTTAAGTTGTGGTCGCTAATGTCATCTGGCAAAGTGCCGGTTTGATATTGTAGCTGTGGTTTATTAACAAGAATCCAATCTAGTATACTTTCTTTGTTGTTAGGTTTATTAATTCTGGTGGAGGTATTTATTGTCTGAGTAAAGCCATGGAGATTAATATGAGAGACTGGGTTATTAGTATTAACTGATGACCAATCAAGGTTGAAGTCTCCAAGTATTACAGTTTCTTGTGGGAAGGTGGATGATGCCCAGCTAAGGAGATTTTCTATAACTATGGAGTTATTTCCAGGAGGTAGATAAGTACCAATAATATAAATGGCTTTATTTGGGTTGAGTTGCAGCTTTGATATAAGGAGCTCAGTTTTGGTGTTCTCTGGGGGAGCATAGGGTACTAAGGATATATTTAGTTCAGTCTTAAATATGAGTGCAACTCCCTCCTTGCAGAGTATAACGGTCTAGTCTAATAATGTTATAACCTGGTGGAATGATTTCTGTATCCCTAGTGAGGGTTTTAACCAGGTTTCCGTTAAACATAGGATGTCAAAGGAGTAATATTCAAGTAGAGAGTGGAGATGGGTGACTTTGTTGTTAACACTTCTGATATTAAGGTGTCCTATGAGTAAGGAATGAGCATTAGAGGTTGCTGAAAGAAGGAAGGAATTTGAGATAATAGGTGAGGCTTCAGAGGAAATAGTAGAGGACCTGGGTTCGGATGTATATCACCATCTGCCAGGGTAGAGGGGTTGTAGTTTAAGTGTGGCTTATAAGTAATCAACATTAAGTATTTTAGTTTCCTTAACATGAGATTATAAGTTTTGATATGGGATAGTCTGTGATATTTGGCTAGGAGGTAGGAAGAGGTAGAAGTAATGTTTGAATGTGTGAACTTTGGGGTTATTAAATTAGAGGTAGTTTGTTTGGAAGTGGTTTTAAGGTCATAATTATATTTTATTTCATAGAAGGTTAGGAGATAGGATAGTGTAAGTACTAGGGTAATAATGAGCAAGGGAAGTAGCTTGGTTGGGTTTTGTTTTATTATAGGGGCCAAGGATGGTGTTTTTTTGGTTTTAAAAGACATGGTGAGGAGTGGAGAAAGGAACTGTCAGAGTAAAGGTTGGGCTACGACTAAAGTGTAAGTAAGAGAAACTAGATGGGAAGAGCCACTGTATTAGCCTAGGAGTAGGATGGAGGGGGGGATGAGAGGAAAAGGAATAGTGATAATTAGTGGGAGGAGTTTTACAAATGAGGTCACTGTTATGGATAGGTGGGATTGCTTAGGGGGAGTGGTAAGTGAAGTATAAGGGTGAGGGTGCGTGGGGTGGGTGGGATAAGGGGTAGGGAGGGGCTGGGCAGAAACAAGCAGTTTCAGGTGAAAGCAATCAGTGAAGAGCAGCTCATACAGGTGAGTTAACCAAGGGATATGTGAAGGTTAGGCGGAAAAGTTAGGAGTGAGCAGATGCTAGAAATAGTAGGAAAGTAGATAAAGGTGAAGGGGTGAAAGGGACTACCAGAGGGTAAAATAGAGACATTACTGGGGAGGAATTTCTTCTGAAGGGAATATCTAAAGAGAAGGGCCACCTAGAGGCAACAGCAGGTACTGGAACCGTGGCTGCTTACAGGGCTTACTGCATACAGTAAGAGGCAAGGTTGCTGGGGATACTAATAGAGACCTATGGTCAGTTGGTTGGGAGAAGCAATGTGTGGCTGCTGGCTGACCTGGCTTCGGGTTGTACAGATTAAAGGCTAACAACAGTTATTTGCAAATTGCAGGAATTGTAGGACATACTTTCTTCTAACTTTCAGGAGAGAGCTCCCAATAGAGGGATGGCGTAGGTCCTCACAGTGGTATAGGAGGCAGCAGTCTTAGATAGGTTATTAGATTCCAGACCTAGTAGTGGTCAGGAGGTGATTATAGCTAGGAAAAAGAAGGGAGAAGGTAAAGATTTAAAATATAGGGCAGAACAAAACCTTAATAACACTCTATCATGAATACAGTAATCTAGGAAAATATACAAAACCAGGCTCAATTCCTAGAGGAGAAAAAAGGAACAGGCAGCAGCATACAAAACTAGCTTGTTATCAAATCCTATTCCCACCATCTATTTCCAAAACATCATGTCTCTATGTACTAACAAACAAGTTTGGCTAAGCATTTCATGGCATACAGGACTGGACAATGGAAGTCTCCAAAAATAGAAACAGTGAAATCAACAAGTTAGCACGCAGTAGCTATAAACTAAGCAAACATACAATGCTAACTTAACCAGAGCAGACCAATTTGTAAAATAGTTCACCATGGACTAAACAATGCAGTAATAGCTTACAGCTGAGCAGAGGAGGTTTAAAAAGGGGTTGCTTTAATGTTCTAGATAAAGACAACGAAGCATGAAAGATAAGCATTCATACTACGGTAGAGCTCAGAAGCTTAGTAAAGGCAACTGCGAAGGAGCACGCTAATGTCTTTGATACTTGGATAGGAAGAAATACATAAAGCACATGTGGAGTAGCTGAGATCAAACACGCTACTAAAATCACACACTTCCGAGAGGTATTGGGCTACAAATATACCTTAATTGGGTACTTGTCGCCAAGGATTAAATCCAGAGGCAAGAATTTATGGAGTGGGTAGGGCGCGAGAATCAGCCCACGGAAAATAAACCAGTTCCCAGTCGGGCAATGCGGTCTAAATTCCCTACCACTGTTCACAAACTATAAACCAAATCATCACCAAGTAATGCGGTGTTCTTTCACAAATACCGACAGTGAAGTAAAGTGGCAAGCTTGCGGATCAATCTGTGATCAGGGAAATACAACAGGTTTACCGCTCTTCCGCATTAGCCGTACTGGCGATAAACAGCACTCCTAGCAGCACTCAAACTGATTAAACAGTGCAGCATAGGTAACAGGATTGCAAATGCGAGTAAAAATTTAAAGCAGTAACAGAGCCAATACAGCTACGATATATCGCAGCAGTTACACATCATAGAATTAGAAACAGAAAGAAATACCACGCTACTTACACAAACCTGGAACGCCGAAGGCAGGGGCGCACAGCAGCCTGGGGATTCTAAGGGAAAGAGTCAGCGCGTTTATGGGCAGGTGTATATATAGCTTTAAGAAAGGAAGTAGGGTTGGAGGGGGGAAAGGGGAGGAGTAGGGGGCAGGCAGGAAGACCGGAAGAAAGGTGAATTGCCAGCCCTGAAAGTACAGGAAAGAGGAAAGTGGGCAAGGAGGGGAGCGAAGCGGGGCAGAAACAAGCAGTTTCAGGTGAAAGCAATCAGTGAAGAGCAGCTCATACAGGTGAGTTAACCAAGGGATATGTGAAGGTTAGACGGAAAAGTTAGGAGTGAGCAGATGCTAGAAATAGTAGGGAAAGTAGATAAAGGTGAAGGGGTGAAAGGGACTACCAGAGGGTAAAATAGAGAGACATTACTGGGGAGGAATTTCTTCTGAAGGGGAATATCTAAAGAGAAGGGCGCCACCTAGAGGCAACAGCAGGTACTGGAACCGTGGCTGCTTACAGGGCTTACTGCATACAGTAAGAGGCAAGGTTGCTGGGGATACTAATAGAGACCTATGGTCAGTTGGTTGGGAGAAGCAATGTGTGGCTGCTGGCTGACCTGGCTTCGGGTTGTACAGATTAAAGGCTAACAACAGTTATTTGCAAATTGCAGGAATTGTAGGACATACTTTCTTCTAACTTTCAGGAGAGAGCTCCCAATAGAGGGATGGCGTAGGTCCTCACAGTGGTATAGGAGGCAGCAGTCTTAGATAGGTTATTAGATTCCAGACCTAGTAGTGGTCAGGAGGTGATTATAGTTTCTTCTAACTTTCAGGAGAGAGCTCCCAATAGAGGGATGGCGTAGGTCCTCACAGTGGTATAGGAGGCAGCAGTCTTAGATAGGTTATTAGATTCCAGACCTAGTAGTGGTCAGGAGGTGATTATAGTTTCTTCTAACTTTCAGGAGAGAGCTCCCAATAGAGGGATGGCGTGGGTCCTCACAGTGGTATAGGAGGCAGCAGTCTTAGATAGGTTATTAGATTCCAGACCTAGTAGTGGTCAGGAGGTGATTATAGTTTCTTCTAACTTTCAGGAGAGAGCTCCCAATAGAGGGATGGCGTAGGTCCTCACAGTGGTATAGGAGGCAGCAGTCTTAGATAGGTTATTAGATTCCAGACCTAGTAGTGGTCAGGAGGTGATTATAGTTTCTTCTAACTTTCAGGAGAGAGCTCCCAATAGAGGGATGGCGTAGGTCCTCACAGTGGTATAGGAGGCAGCAGTCTTAGATAGGTTATTAGATTCCAGACCTAGTAGTGGTCAGGAGGTGATTATAGTTTCTTCTAACTTTCAGGAGAGAGCTCCCAATAGAGGGATGGCGTGGGTCCTCACAGTGGTATAGGAGGCAGCAGTCTTAGATAGGTTATTAGATTCCAGACCTAGTAGTGGTCAGGAGGTGATTATAGTTTCTTCTAACTTTCAGGAGAGAGCTCCCAATAGAGGGATGGCGTAGGTCCTCACAGTGGTATAGGAGGCAGCAGTCTTAGATAGGTTATTAGATTCCAGACCTAGTAGTGGTCAGGAAGTGATTATAGTTTCTTCTAACTTTCAGGAGAGAGCTCCCAATAGAGGGATGGCGTAGGTCCTCACAGTGGTATAGGAGGCAGCAGTCTTAGATAGGTTATTAGATTCCAGACCTAGTAGTGGTCAGGAGGTGATTATAGACAAACCTGGAACGCCGAAGGCAGGGGCGCACAGCAGCCTGGGGATTCTAAGGGAAAGACTTTAAAACCTGTAAAGCATTGCCTACCAGTACACACACACACACACACACACACACACACACACACACACACACACACACACACACACACACACACACACACACACACACACACACACACACACACACACACACACGCGCGCGCACACACACACAGACACACACACACAGACACACACACAGACACACACACACACACACACACACACACACACACACACACACACACACACCACAGTAATACCTACCTGTCCATGGCTTTACAGACAGTCTCACATATATTTCCATGTGTTCCCCATCCTGCATCACGCTTGGTAACATACACGCATTGATACCACTCATTAACATATCAGTACCTCTAAATGCCTAGACAAGTGATCACAACACAAGGCCTGTTACTACATTACCTGCCTGACCTTTGTGTAGTGTTTTAGATGGCCTCACTGTGTTCACCCTGGGTATGTCCGGACATCATGGGCATGGCCCCCTATATGTGTGGGCTACTATGTTCACTCCATAATATCACGCACCGGTGTGTCATGTGTATGTATTGCTCAGTACATGCCAGATATGCTGCTCAATCAGCCTATCATGTGACAACTGTAATATATGGATACACTCCCTGGTGTTGACTAGTACTTCCCCAATGCATCTGTAGTGCTGCATACATGGTTTGTAGGTCACCTCTCTGATGAATGTGTTATTAAGGGTATACCTGGTGTCTACCTTCCCTCTCAATGCCTGTTCCATGCTACAGACCTTATTATACTATCAGCTGTCCTGTGATTACATACATGACACGTATTCCAGGTGTGTAATGTGGCAGTCCATGTCCATGTCCTGCACAATCTCAAAGGGAGGTACTGCTGTATGAACACCCCACAATCACACATGTGCATACATGGCCACCCACACAAACACACACACATGCATCCTACATGCATCAACCTCACTCCACTTCACCAGAATGACCATACAGACAAACTAACTACCCACTAGGATGCACACACATACATACAGGTGAGGTTGCACAATGATAGTACACACAGTTCTCATATTACCCATCTGTCAACATGTATAACATATGGTACACAACAGCATGCAGGGCAGCTATAGTCAATCCATGCTAGCAGCAGTATACATGTGTGTGATGTATGGGCTGTGTCATTAGGTGATGCCCCTTTCCCTGGACACCACTGCACCCATGTACACAGTATTGCTGTGCACCTTTTCTGCACCCTGCCATGTACTGTGCACCACACCTCACAGGTGTACAACCCATTGCTGAATGTATAGTACTATTTCAGTTATGTCAGCTTTAATGCTCACAGCCCCTATGTTTCTCAGCAACACATACCTTGGATGATATGTGGACAGATGTCATTTGTGAATGCCTGATGTCTGATTTACAGCTCTCAACATCAGCAGACCATGTATGACCAATCCCATACTCTTACACTAACAACCATCAGAGCATACCATGTCTATGGGGGGGAGTACATACCCTTATTGTTATGATGCACCCATCCTTGATCTGTCATGGGACCTCATCACCACATATCTTAATAGTGCATGAGCCCGATATGTGACATATGTCCTGTACTTTCACATGCAGTGTCTATGGAATGTGTTAGGTGTGCGGATGCTGACCATGATGCATACACTCTGTGTGGGCATATGTGTGCACACCCTTATCATGATGGTTTGTCATACCTATTGTTATGTGTACTACAGCAGTCACTACTCCTGGCAGGGGTATACTAGCATGGGCCATCTGCATATGCCAGTGTATGTTCAGTCTGCCCTACACATGTCCACCTAATCTGCATGATTGCAAGGTCTACTCATGTGCACATCCCTTGGTGTTCACACACTGCCGTCACTATTGTTGTGGGGGTAAGGTTACATCTGCCACAGTTCCTGAACCTGACTATGTGCAGATACAGCCATTCTTAGCATCCTTAGGATCCCTGCTGCAGTGCACTGGTGTGTCATGCTGACACCCCCCTTCCTTCAACCTTTTTGCAGATGCATGACAAGTAAGACCTACACGTGTCACTTTGCAGTGTCCCATACACTGAACACCACACGTAACAGCCTAGTCCCAGCTGATAATGTGGACCACAGTAATGCCTTATGCCATAGTGTAACTCTGCAACAGTTGCCATTGTCCTACAGGTATATACACTGGTGTTGCACTGTATATGGGTGTTGTTCCAAACATGTCCCTACTGTAGGCCATGTGTCCCACCATTATGTTACTCCCTGTGGACACATTCCACAATGACAGGAAGTTAGTTATCATACAGGTGTCTGACATACCCTTCCAATACCCCGTCATGGTCGCCCCTGTGATGCCGAGCATTTAACAGCAACAATACGTGCACATGTGCAGCATTCATTCTAGGTAGATGTGTGCATGGAATATACCATCACCATTACATGCCCGGTGTATTGGCAAGCATCTACATAAACCATACTCACCAGCTACAGGCTGCTGCCTTGGTGGTATACCGGAGGGACCTACATAAGAGGGTGGGAGATGTAAAGTCATGGCAACACCTGTGGCATTGCTACAGGGTGGGTGCAGCATTACAATACATCAACAGTACATGTCCACAATACTACCACATATGCACATCTGTTTATCACTACTATGCAGCAACAAAATATATCTATGACATGTCAGATATGCATGATCTACCTGTACCGATGCGGATGTATACACAACAGTGGTCTACTGATGTGCCCTGTGGCCTTACCTGCATGCTCCTCAGCTGGTGTGTGGGTGGCACCCACCTCCACAAAGGTGTTCAGCGGTTGGTGGCTGTATGGATGGGCAGGTGCCACGAGACTGGCAAGGAGCTCCTCCACACATGTCAGGGGGGATGGATGGCATTGCTCCCTACCTGTGGTGAGGTGATCCCCCGGACTGCAGCAGCATGCCAACGGGCATTGCGAAGCAGGTCAGAACAATGATGCTGGACCTGCTCATAACTGCCGTTGTGCAGTCTGACATAATTGACCCTGTGGAATAGGTCATTCCACAGGGTGGTCTGCTCCTGCTGATCATGGGTGGCCTGGCCAAATAAGACTGTGTAGTGCTGTATGAGGTCATTCAGCAGAATGTCATTTTCAGTTGCTGTGTACGCTGGCAGCCTTCCATGGAACATCGTGCCTGAAAGACATAAAGATGGACACAGGTGTGAGCAAGTCATGCAGCAAGGTTACCACAGTTCTTAATACACATCCCTGTCACCCTCACCCCACCATATCACCAACAGCAAACTGTACACACAACTCAACAGGTATGGCTACAGCATACCTACTAGTGAGGCAGATATTGTACGGTACCACACTTTGTGCAATGTGTTTGTAGCCATGTTCCCTGTGTGGACACTATCATTGCTGGCCTGTTACAGACTATTCATCTGCATGCCATTGTCAGGACCACAGTGGTTCCATATATGCCTGTGGTATGCTTGCTATGTGTTTGCTGTACATCTGTGTTATTGGGGTTATCTATGCATGCTGTTGGACATGTTCTGGGATTGTGTAGACTATTACTACCGACATATGTTCTATAACAGTGACACAATAGCATGTATATGTACTATTGGCCTGCAGAACCACCTCTCCTAACTCATCTGCCCATGTTACCAGGCTACATCACATGTGTGACCCACCCTGGGGCCTCCTCATGTACTGGTCCAGCAATACCGTCAGGTGGAACCAACTCAGGGGATGTTGTCCTCCCTTGGGGGCACACACAGACATGTTTCTGTCCCCTGAGGTCAGGCCCAGAGTCTGTTCCATAATGGGCTCCACAGACACACGTGGGATGTGCTACATCACCTTGAGACACTGAGTACACATTCACAGGGCCCACATGCCCCTCCTGCTCTGCCTCCAGGCCAGGTATCTTCAGAACATGGACTGCTGTTGTGAGTAGCAGTGTATGGGAGGCTTTTTCCCATTGTGTCCATATTGGGGCCCATTGGGCATCCACATCACAGACCACACACACCATCCTGGGTGTTTACCCACCACATGTGTAACATACCATCCCTGTAGGCTGTCCTCTATATCTACCAACCCTGACCACCTCCCCAACTATACCTGCCATATTTCCCCATATTCCCATTCCATACTTCACAGACAAGGGCAATGTAGTCACAACAAGGGGTTCACATGTGACATACCCATCCATGTTGCACACACTGACAGCTGTAGATATCTGTGTGTATTGCTATGTGTGCTGTTTTCTCGCCCATAGCATGCAGCACTGTGGTGGTAATATAAGGGACATGTATTTACATACATATATGTTTGTGTGTGTGTTTGTATATATGTAGACATATGTATATAGGTATATATCTATATATGTGTAGATATATATGATTATATATGCGTTCATTTATATGTTTACACATGGGTATCTGTATATTTGTGGACATACATGTAGATATATATATATATATATATATATATATATATATATATATATATATATATGTACACATATGCATACCTATATGTGGGGTACATTCAGACACCAGGTCCACAATCTCACAACACCTTCCTGCACAGCTGCACTGTTCTGCCTTGCTACAACACAGACAGGTGCCACATATGGACACAGCCTGACATTAGGGGGGTATATGTAGGACCAGATTGCAGGTAATCCTATTGCACATCTATGGCATTCCTACATGCTACAATACAGGTTAACCTGAGTATCCTGCAAGAGGTGGGCTGTGGAACCCACATGTCCATCATTATGGCATTACTTCCACCACCAGCTATTGACCACGTACTATACATACTTCCCATTACACAGCACACACTATGATGGCTTACATCTCATCAGTCAGTGATGCTCTGCATGGTTGACGGGTATGGCCCACCACCTACAAGGACGGACTCTATTGTCCTTAGCAGTTGTTCAGCTGAACATCATTACAACAGCAACACCTGAAGGCACATATAAATCATTCCACATCATCTATCCCATTATTATGGATGAAGTACTATGATCAATTGCATACATATATACTTCACATACTGGTTCTGGGAATGAAGTCTCTTCTGGATGGTTAGCTTGATTTTTTTTTTTTTTTTGTGCCTTACATGCACCCTCTCTCTCTCTCTCTCTCTCTCTCTCTCTCTCTCTCTCAGTCTCTTTCCAGCAAATGGAATGAGCTGCTTTGCATAGATTGCAGCATGGAATTTGTAGGTGATGCACATGATCAGGTGGTGGCCTCTGCACCAATCAGTGTCCTCCACTTGCTACCTGCATGCAGCATGCTGTGTAGTACTTCCAATTACCACTATCATGACAACCAACTACTATAAATTCCTACATCATGTGGGCATAGTCCCTTTACCTTTCCTGTATGATGAACATCCTTCCTGTGAGTGGGCAGCAGTGTTACGGACAGCAGGTAGCAATACCTCTTACAGGAGAACCTGCACATACAGGCCAGCTCCATATTTGTAGGAGGTTCCAGAACTACAGACAGAGTGTGAATAGTATTGTATGCATTGTATAGCACCGGTATTAGAGGGTTTGTGTGTACATACTAGTTTAACTTGGAATGCAGTCTGTCTGCATAGCTCTCAACTGTGGGCCGATCCACTTGATGGCTAGAGGTGTGCCTATTATGTTTTGTCTATCAGCTGCACAGGTCTTGTGTCAGATATATCACTGGCAGTGTGTGTGTTGAGTGCTATCACTACATGGCTACATCCATTTCTGTTTCTAACTTCATATTCCTGACTAAGGGTATGTTGCAGACTATCCTGTAACACCAGCAACTTGCTTAGTGTATGACAACAGTTTTACACATATGGGCCTGTGTTCCAGCCTCTATCTTCCACCTACATACCAGGCTTTGTACATATGACATGCTGTCAGGGGTTGTTATGTAGTGGGCTGTGAGTATGTCATGCTGCCATTCCTGCCATCAGTCCACTGCTGTCGTGTTCCCCACAAATACTGTGGGGTTGTGTCCATATATCTGTGGGCTTCACCTACACAATACATGTGTGCCCTTATGCACTCAAGAGGCCAGTGTATGTAACAGTGGTATATGGCCCTGTAATATTGAGTCTAGGGGGGAGATGCACCATAACTAACCTAGGCTGTTACAACATGTTGGGGCATCAGGGGTAAGCTGTCATAAGGTATCTGGATGTACATTACCATACAATTCACCTTGGGTAAACGCAGGCCTACTGCCTCCTGCTATACAGACTGTTCTGTTTGTCAGTGTGATTGCAATGGTGTCAGTTATGCCTTGTTATGTAACAGATGCATCCCCTTGTGTCAAATGAGGTCTTTACCCCCTAGGGATTGTGTTCAGAGTGTAGATAGAGGCTGCTGGACTATACATCTGCATTACTTACTGTTGATTGATTGCTATCCTGTGGCCCAGTCTGTCTCTACTATTGTATTACTTGCAGGCCTCAACCTGGACAGGAACATATGTAAACCTTTCCAGACTACTGTATTAATATAACTGTTTCACAGTTGCATTACTCTGTTTATATGTATGTCAGTGTCTAAACAGCTATATGACATGGCATATACAACTGTAATAGTACACAAATGAAGCTTTCCCATGTATGCAAACCTGTGTATGGTGTTATATCCTTTGACCTCTCTGTGGGTATATGTTGCAGGCAACAATTGTCATTTGTATGGGTGGCTCATACAGTGTCCAGATGGTAAGGTGGCAACTGTAGGCATAGTGGCTGTTCCGTATTGTGTGCACATTCTACATATGTATCTTCCTATACATATCTGTGTGTGTGTATGTGTAGTTACACACACACACACATATATATATATATATAAATATATATATATATATATATATATATATATATATCTGTATCTGTATATACATGTCTGTGTATATGTATCCTAGGAATGTTGATTGTTCCACATTGTACATTCCCTATGGTAGCCAGACTGTACTGCGTATGTTACTGATACCAGCCTGACATCATACAGGTGGGATGGAGTACTGTTAACATCTTGTGCTCATATTGTGTCAGGTCCTGGTTATGGGATCTGCAACAGTTGGTATTGTATTGCAGGGCAGATGTGTTTGGCTGTGGGGGGAGAATATCTATACCTACAAGATGTATGTTGTTTGGGCCCCCTCAACCCCATTAATGGTGCATGTTGACATATATGTTTTTATGTTCTCTTTTATATCTATAGATGTATGTCTGTATATACCTATATAGATATATATTTAGGCTTACATACATGCATACATCTATAGATACATATGTCTACATCTATATTGCTGTATATATATATATATATATATATATATATCTATATATATATATATATATATATATATATATATATATATACATATATATAGATGTAGACATATGTATCTATAGATGTATGCATATGTATGTATATATGTTTATATGTTTTTATATATATATATATATATATATATATATATATATATATATGGGTCTACTACTAATGACCGAAACGACGATTCCCCGACAGAAAACTCACCGACGCCAGATGACCGACAGGTAAGTGTACCAACAGGGTGATTTGCCGACAGCGGAAAGACCGACAAGGGAATGTGCGATCGCGACGCGGTAAGTGTGCGATAGTGATGGAGTTAGGAGCGGTCAGGTAAGTGCTCGAGATTGTGGGATGTCAGGTTAGGCTGTGGGAAAGGTGAGTGTGTGTTCATGTCGGAGGTATGGTTCGGGTAAGGTAAGTGTGTGCTAGTGAGGGACTGTAGTTTTGGGACGGGTTAAGTGAGTTAGGGTTAGGGTGCAGGTAGGTGATGTGTGCGTTAGTGTCGGAGCTTGGGCTAGGGGTGGGTTAAGTGAGTTAGGGTTAGGGTGCAGGTAGGTGATGTGTGCGTTAGTGTCAGAGCTTGGGCTAGGGGTGGGTTAAGTGAGTTAGGGTTAGGGTGCAGGTAGGTGATGTGTGCGTTAGTGTCGGAGCTTGGGCTAGGGGTGGGTTAAGTGAGTTAGGGTTAGGGTGCAGGTAGGTGAAGTGTGCGATAGTGTCGGACCTTAGGGTTAGGGTTTGGGTCAGGGCTAGTGTGAATGTTATGTAGTGTCGCGTGTTGTTTACGTTCCGTGTGTCAGTGTAATGGTGTTCGGTGTTTTGCGTTGTCGGGTTTGTGTCGGGTTTGTGTGTTGTCGGTTATTTGGCGTCGGTGAGTTTTGTGTCGGGGAATCGTCGTGTCGGTGTTTAGTAGTAGACCCATATATATATATATATATATATATATATATATATATATATATATATATACACACACACATATATATATATATATATATATATATATATATATGTATGTATTTCTATATATAGGTTTATAGGCTGGTACTAGGCTATCGTCCCTAGGGCCTTACAAGCCTAGCCATAACAATTCCCTGGCTATTTCTTCCCACACTGTTTACTTCCCTGGACCCCTGTCTACCAGGGTGACTGACGTGATTCCTGGGGTGACTTTCCTTTCTCCCATCCAATCGTCAAGGTTCCTTTTGAAGAGGGCCAAAGAGGTGCCCTGCTTGACATGTATGGGCAGTCTATTCCAGAGTCTGGGGAGTCTCTGAGTCAGGAACCTATCCCTCCAGCATGTTTTGTTTATTGTGATGACAATATTTAGATCCCTGGAGCATCTGGCTCTGAGGGATTGGAATTTCTTTAAGTGTAGCATGTCCAACAGCTCTGGCTTTGACATGGCCTTGTATGTTAAACAGAGATCACCTCTGAGTAGACAATATGTGACAGAGTATAGCTGGAGTTTTTTAAGGTGGTCAGTGTAGGGTATCTGTTTTAGGCTTGTGATTCTTTTAGTGAGGTATTTCTGCGGACTTTCCAGTTGTTGCAGATGTCTTGAGAGGTACATACCAAATGGGGCATTGTATTCTATAATGGGTCTAATGAGGGATGTACAGTGGGACAATGGCCTCCTTTTTTCTGGATGAAAAGCCCTTAGTGATGAGATGTGCCACAAAGAAGGATTTCCTGACTGTTGTGGCGATGTGGTTATCAAAGGTGCGACCACTGTCCACCTGCGTCCCTAAGTCTCTTATCACACTTTTGGTGTTTAGTGTACTGCCACCTATGTGGTAATTCACGGGTATGTTTTTTTCCCAATGGGGATAACTATACATTTCTTGGCATTGAGCTTGAACCCATGGCTCTGGCACCAAGTGTCTGTTTCTGTAAGGCTCTTTTGTAGACTATCCACATAATTTGGGGATTCAATAATGGCTCCCAGTTTGCAGTCATCTGCGAACTTTGTCAGCCAGAGTCCCTTAGTGTTGGCCTGTACTTCAGAGAAGTAGATGCCAAACAAGAGCAATCCCAGGACTGAACCCTGAGGTACTCCACTTGTCATTTGTCCAGTGGTGGCTGGTGACTTCAAATCACAGGGGGGCTGCAGGAGACAGCTGAATGGGTGGGGGTCAAGGGGAAGGGGTGTGGTCAACCAGAAAGGGGAGGAGCTATGCACAAAACCACAAAAAACTAACTTTAATTAAATACGCTGCCCTGGGTGGCAAACCATCATTATGAAAGTCCAATCAAGACAAAAATAAGTGTAGAAGAATAAAAATATTTCAATGCATTGGCTGCATGACAGCTTACTTATTATCTAGATGGAAATAAAAGGTTGTGAGGCATAAAAAAATAAATTACTTTTTAAATACATTACTGGAATGCCAGTCAAAATCAAGTATAAGAAAAACCAGAAGCACTCAACTCAAACCACTTCTCCTTGCACTGCAGTTCTAATTATAATATATTCAGCTTTATTAAAGTACCAAGTAACATGCTGAAAGTAGAAATCTATGTGATGCCCCCACTTGTAAAAATGTTTCTTATCCAAAAAAGACCTGCTGCCTGACAACTTGTTTCATGGGAAAACATGATAAAAGTAAAAATGAAAAGCAAACAAGAAACAAGCTCAAGATACATTGCTTAAAGGATTACTGTACAGGTTATGGACCACACATGATTGGCATTCTGTTTAGTTTACGGGTAAAGTCTGTAGAGATGACTGGAAGTGTCCAACAAGTGTAATGAGCTTTTTAAAATAATGGAATCCTGTCCTTTAATACCCAAGGCTTATACATTATCTAGTCAAGTATTCTCTGCATGGCAACAACAGAAAGGCTTTCAATGTTGGCAATTCTTTAACAGTATGCTTATTAAAGCTTACTTGCATCTTACGATCTAAGACAAGCTTACCTTATGGTCATTAAAGCATTGCTACTTAAACACAGAGCAACAGGCACTTTGAGTAATAAGCATAAATCTGAGTAATAAGCATAAATCAACAGTACAAAAATATGACAGAAACCAGACCATTCTGCAAAATTAAGGACAGATGAAAAGCCACTATAGTACTTATGCAGTGTGTCCTTCCCATCCAAGGTAGATACAACTACTCCTTGCCTTGCTTGGACACATCCAGAGTCACTACATGGGGCAGTGGGGTGCAACAAGCATGTCACAATTTGAAATCTCTCTGGCTGACTGTGATGGCCCTGACACATTTGTCATACCTCTCAACCTCAAGAGCAAGAAATCTGGACAAAGCCATACACAGAAGTGGGACAAAGGCCCAAAAATAAGGACAATTTTTAAATATTGCTCTTAATAAACTTAGAAAGATAATAGAATAGGTCTTGCATTAGTATGAATTTTCTGAAGGGTATAAAATCTGAAACTCAAATGTCTGTCATTTTCTAACTTCAGTCTTTAGTGATTTGTCACTAATTTGCCAAAAAACACAATTTTATGAAAAATGGACCAAAAATGTGATGCAAAAATATAAAATAGACACACAATACAGCTGCTACCTGTCAAAGAAGGGACACTTTAATATTAGTACTGCTACCTTGAGCAGCTGACAAAATAAAAGAATCTACATGCATTTCAAGTAATCTATAACTTTGATTATTACAGTTATTTCTTAATTGTAAACCCTCCATGTTTTCTTCCAAAATTGCTATTTTGCGGAGGGATTATTAGGGGAAGAGCAACATTTTGAGCCAAAATTGGGGACAGTTGAGAGGTTGGCTATGCCTAATTCTATAAAGCAATTTATTTGCATGTACCTCTCAACCTGTTAATGCAGTAAATCTGAACAAGGCCAAATATATTGGGGGCACATATAAACAGTACTAAAAATTGCTCTTGTATAAATTGAGACAGTTGATAGAACAGCTCTTACTTTAACATGCATTTTCTGAAGGTTATGAAGTCTGAAACTTATTATTTAGTGACTTAATTCCTAAATGATTTGCCAGAAAACTACAAATTTTATGAAGAACAAACCAAAAATAAGAAGCAAAAATCTATTCATTCTTTGAAAATCTGGACAGTTGGGAGGTATAGTTCAGCTGGGCCTGTCTGAGTTTGCTGCCCTTCTCCCCTGACAAAATAATGGTTGAATGGAGCCTCTGCAGCCATTCCAATGAACCATTACTTGGCTATTTCACTCCTCCATTTACCATAAACACTAATGTGCATACTGCTTTACTTCTATGATGAGTTGGACTTCATTTGAAAGTTTTATTTTTGTATTTTACAGCACAAACACTAAGTCATCTGTTAAACAAAGCAATGCAGTCTCACAATGAAAACTTAGCATTAAAACTTCTCTGCCCTTGAAACTCACATTCATTGAAACAGCATTGAAACCCACATTCAAAGAAAATACATTTTGCCAGTGGCAGATAAAGATTAATTTTGGGCTGTTTTCAAATCATAGGCCCCTTGCATATGAAACATACATGTGCTCTTTGATACACCTTCCTCATTGTACTAAAATTATATTCCTTGTACAACACAGTACACTTGTTAGAGGGTGTTTTAAATTTGTTTTGAACATTTTTTCAGTAAGCAATGAAGCAAACCATATGTACCCATAATGGCAAAACTGCCCAGTTGAGAACATTTATCATAAAAAAGTCTACTCAGACTTCCACAGTCCCCCATTATTAGTAAATATACACAATTCTACAGTCCACCATTATTAGTAAATATGCACAATTCCACAGTCCACCATTATTAGTAAATATGCACAATTCTACAGTCCACCATTATCAGTAAATATGCACAATTCTACAGTCCACCTTTATCAGTAAATATGCACAATTCTACAGTCCATTATCAGTAAATATGCACAATCTCTGAAGTAAGTCATCTAAATAATTCCACATTAAAGAAATCTGTAACTAATGAAGCGGTTGCTGCTAGCAATCACCTTTATATTTCATGGTTTCATCGAAAAATAAAGTGTCTGTTGCCCCTCAGGAATAAATTGCCTATATTACATTAAAAAATGATAAGCTAGTAATAATATTGCAAGAGGAAATGGATGACAAACTGATAACAGACTCATAGTTAGTATCTTCACCAAGGAGAACATTCTCAGTACGGCAGCATCCACCCCTTGTGGGAGTAGAACCCACAGCCTTCTGCATCAAAAGCAAGTACACAACCTGTTGTGCTATAGTATTAACTAGGCAAAGCACTAAATTTCTATTCCCCTGCAGCTCTCAGCTCCTTGTAAAATCTACTCAATACACAACTGCATCTCAACTTCACAGCTCAAGAAAACTGGAAAAAGCCAAAATGTATTGGGGGGGGGGGTCAAAAGCCCAAAAACCAGGGACACATTAAACATTGCTTGTATAATCTTGGAAAGTTGCTAGAATAAAATGTTGTGTTGCCACCATACATTTTACTGCCAAGGTCCCTGAGTAAAAAGCAGTCAGAGTAACATACCACTACGCCACATCAACTGCTTTGTAAAAGAGAGGAAGACTGAAACTTAAATGGCTATCATTTGGTGAATTCAGTTCTCACCATAGCTGTCAACCTCTTAGTACAAAACACCTGGACAAACCCAGTAATGAGGGAATACAGCCCTCAAACATATTCAGTGAATTCAGTTCTTGCCATAGCTGTCAACCTTAGCACAAAAACCTGGACAAAGCCAATAATGGGGGAATACAGTCCCAAAAATATGGACAAATTTAAAATATTCATCTTATAAACTTAGAAAATTGCTAGAAAAAAAGGTTGTGCTACAATATATTCTGAAGAACATGAAGTTTGAAATTCAAATGCCGGTCAATTTTACTGCTGACAGAACAAAAACAATTTTCAGCAGAGACCCAGGGATTAATACTGCAGACACATCTTTGTAAAATGACAGGGCACCAGAACAAATCCACACAAACACAGGGAGGAGATGCAGACTCTACACAGAAGGCACCCCAACCAAGAATCAAACCAGAAAACCTATAGCTGTGAGGCAACAATACTACCACTGCACCATCAAATATGCAAGGAATTAAACATTCAGAAACCTGAAGTCTGAAATTCAAATGCCTGTCAATTTTACTGCTGACAGAACAAAAACAATTTTCAGCAGAGACGCAGGGATTAATACTGCAGACACGTCTTTGTAAAATGGCAGGGCACCAGAGCAAATTCACACAAACACAGGGAGGAGATGCAGACTCCACACAGCAGCCACCCCAACCAAGAATCAAACCAGAAAACCTATAGCTGTGAGGCAACAATACTACCACTGCACCATCAAATATGCAAGGAATTAAACATTCAGAAACCTGAAGTCTGAAATTCAAATGCCTGTCAATTTTATTTAACATTTGTTAATCAGGACAGTCTGACTTGGAACAAAAAAAACAATTTTCAGCAGAGGCCCAGGAAGAAATAATGCAGACATGTCTTTGTAACATGGGAGGACACAAAAGCAAACCCACACAAACACAGGGAGAAGATACAGACCCCACAAAGAAGGAACCCCAGCCAAGAATCAAACCCGAGAACCTGCAGCTGTGAGGCAACAATGCTACCAGTGCACCATCAAATAAAAACAAACCCATACAAACACAGGGAGAATATAACAGACAACACAAAGAAGGAACCCCAGCCAAGAATCAAACCTGAAAACCTGCAGCTGTGAGGCAACAATGCTACCAGTGCAACATCAAATAAAAGCAAACCCACACAAACACAGGGAGAAGATAACAGACCCCACAAAGAAGGAACCCCAGCCAAGAATCAAACCTGAGAACCTGCAGCTGTGAGGCAACAATGCTACCAGTCCACCATCAAATAAAAGCAAACCCACACAAACACAGGGAGAAGATAACAGACCCCATAAAGAAGGAACCCCAGCCAAGAATCAAACCCGAGAACCTGCAGCTGTGAGGCAACAATGCTACCAGTGCACCATCAAATAAAAGCAAACCCATGCAAACACAGGGAGAATATAACAGACCCCACAAAGAAGGAACCCCAGACAAGAATCAAACCTGAGAACCTGCAGCTGTGAGGCAACAATGCTACCAGTGCAACATCAAATAAAAGCAAACCCACACAAACACAGGAAGAAGATAACAGACCCCACAAAGAAGGAACCCCAGCCAAGAATCAAACCTGAGAACCTGCAGCTGTGAGGCAACAATGCTACCAGTGCACCATCAAATAAAAGCAAACCCACACAAACACAGGGAGAAGATAACAGACCCCACAAAGAAGGAACCCCAGCCAAGAATCAAACCTGAGAACCTGCAGCTGTGAGGCAACAATGCTACTACTACACCATCAAATATCAAGCATTGCAACATTTACAAACCACAGATATTATGAGGAACAGATCAGATCAAATATGAGGCAAAAATCTGCAATTTTTTTACAAATGGTGGTGGGTAGGGAACTCAAGTCTTTAACACCTGCATACAGGGTACAGGATTCAAGCCTGAGGTATTCCCTACCACACCACCATGAGCACCTGGGGCATTTACACACACACACACACACACACACACACACTAAAAAGCACCATACTTCAAACATTAACTAAAAGCACACACACCAAACATTGTAAAAGTAAAAAGCACCATACACTTACCTGTCCGTTCTCCATAATATTCAGCTAACGTACATCCTGCCCGCGCAATACTCCAAAGACCCGTGAGATCCCTGAAATCAAAACTCCTTCCTGACGAGACTGTTCTGTATTCCCGACTGCTGCTGTTGCAGTCCGGCCCCGACACATTATCCCAGCGAGTCTGTGCACTTTAAAAGTGCACAGACGTCCCCCTATGGGGACTGCCTGGAGCATGCGCATAGACGTGCAGTAGTCGGGACTACTGCGTATGCGCGAAATTTAAAAAAATGTTTTTTTCTATTTTTATTTCATTTTGTTTTGAGGGGGCTGCAGTCCAATAGCACAGGCCGCCCCTGCATTTGTCTGGAGCTGGATTTGGAGTCAGCTACTTTTACACCATAGGTTCTGTCAGTAAGCCAGTTGGCAACCCATCAAGTGACGTAGGGATTAAAGCCCAGCTTAGTAAGTCTATCTATGATTCCAGAGTGGGGGATGGTGTCAAATGCCATGGTGAGGTCCAGGTAGACTGTATGGACTGACTTACCCTCATCCATGGCTCTGGAGACTGATTCAACGAAGTCAATCAGGTTCAAGAAACAAGATTGGCCCTTCACGAACCCAAACTGGGTGGGGTCCAGAGTTTGAAGGTTGCCAATGTCTTTGTTTATAAGTTCCATGATAATACGTTCCATGGCCTTGCAGATCAGGCTCATCAGACTAATGGGGAGGTAGTTCCCGGGATCCAAGGTGGATCCCCCCTTGTGGAGTGGGATAACTGTAGCTGTACACCACTCAGTGGGCGTGAAGCCTGAGGTGAGGCTATGATCAAACATGACACTTAGGTGAGTTGCCAGTTCATTTTGTAGTTCATGTAATACACATCCTGGGATGTCATCTGGTCCCATGGATGCTGTATTCTTAGCTTTGGAGAGTGTGTTTTTTACCTGTGTGGCCATTATTACTGGAATTTGGCAATCTTCCGGTATTGAAATGGGCCATTTAGGGGGTGAGGGGGGGTGAAGTTGGCACTGAATTGATCTGCCAAGATATTGGAAATATCATTGGGATCAGTATATTTAATGCCATTCTGTTGTAGCTCAGAGCAGATCTGAGCATTGCCATTTAGATTCTTGACATAGTTATAGAATGCCTTGTGGTTGTCTTTGGAATCTTTGGCAATTTTATTTTCATAACTAGCTTTGGAGGATTTTATGAGGGATCTCAGCTTCTTACTGAGGTTGGTAAGGGAGTTTTTTGCATCCTGGGATTTTCCTCTTTTCTGCAACAGTTTCTTCCTTTTGTTGTAAAGTTTGTTTATGGCAGGGGACCACCAGATTGGCTTCCTTTTTTTGGAGGAGAGCATCTTGGTTCTATTTGGGATGGTACAATTCATGCATTAGTGGATGTGCCCGTACAGTGCCTTAGTGTAGGATTCAGCAGTTGAACTTTCAGTTCCCGTCTGCATGGGTGTCATGAAGTTTGTCACTTCTGACTTGAGAAGCATGAAGTTGGCTTTGGAGAAGTTTTTTTATAGAGGTTTCCTTACTGGGGGTGGGGGGGTGGGATGTGGATGTTAAGGGTGATTAGCTTATGGTCAGACCTGACCAATGAGGGGGTAACCATAGGTGTGGAGCATTGATTTCCCATGTTGGTAATGATCATGTCTAGAATACTGGAGCCCCTGGTGGGACTCTGGATTAGTTGATCCAGGGCACTGGAATTTATGAATTCCAAGAACCATTGAGCAAAGGTGTTGGTACATGAGTAGTTTTCCCAGTTAATGGCAGGGTAGTTGAAATCACCCAGTATTAGGGTGTTTGGCTGCATCTTAATATTTTCCAGTATGTTTAGAAAGGTGTAGTGAGAATCTTTTTGCTTTGTGGGGGATCTGTAGCAAGCTAAAATTTGGATTGCAGTCTTACCTAGTGTTAGTTGCACCTGAAAAATTTCACACACATTGTGTTGGGCAACTAGCCTGATAATGTGAATATCCTTGGTGAATATGGGCACTCCTCCACCTTTAGTGTTTCGGACCTGGTTTGGTGGCTGGAAAGTGTGGTAAGAGTTGTAGCCTGGTATTTCAGGGGTGCTCTCTGGAGCCTTGAACCAGGTATCAGTTACTGCACAGATATCACTGTTCTCCATTTTTAGGAGTGCCTCGAGAGAGTGTATTGTGAGGTTTAGACTTCTAGCATTGAGTACCATTACCTTCAGAATTTGCATGCTTGTACCTGTTACAGTGGTGGTTTTGTCCTTTGAACATTGCCTAAAAAAGGCACTATAGGGGTGACAAGAGCCTTATCCAGTAACCTGAATCCCAGGGGTGACAAGTGCAGACCATCTTTGGCAAAGCATCATGGTCTGTCTATCATGTTGTCCCAGGCAGACCGATACTAGATCTTAGCCAATTGTTGAAGTCAATCATTTTGTCCTTATATTGTGGTATCATTCTTGGTGAAGGCAGGATGCTACTCAGGGCTAGGGTCATACCTACCTGGGCCACATGATCCAAGAGCTCTTCCATGTCTCTTTTCATGTAGTCCAGGGAGGTACATCTCAAGTCATTCACTCCAACATGGACAATGACAGAGTCCTATTTGTACTTGTTGTAGAGTGACTTGAGTGCATGCATTATGTGGTGAATCCTGGCACCCGACAGGCAGCTGACTGTAATTTTCCCCTTGTTCAGCCTGGTGCGTGGGACATCATTGTGCCTGACTATAGAGTCACCTATGACTAAAGTGTTAGGTACGTTGTCTTGCCTTAGGGGCTGTTGCTGGGTGGCACACTGGTGTTGTGAGCTATGTGACACTTTGGCTGTGATTGGTGTTTTCATTTCAGCTTTGGAGGTCCTTGTTGCTTGGGCAGGTTACTGTTAAGGGCCTCTGCATATGTGGATTTAATGTTACTATGTGTGGGTGTTGGTGGTGTGGGTTTAGAAGGGCTATGTGTTGCTTGAGGTGTAGTGTGGATGTTAACCGTTTCCTCTTGACTGTCTAGCACAATCTTGGGTTGAGACCGCTTTGCTTCCAGTTTGGCTATGTAAGTGCATCTCACACAGGTTGTAGTGTTGGGTGGTAGGAAGAGAGGGTTGTCTGTGTACATGAAGCAATTGCTGCATTGCCCCAGTATGCCCAGATTCACCAGGTGGACAGGAGAAATCACCGGAAGATGATGTTAATATATATACTCACACACATACATCTACATGTTGAAATACATTTCCTGTACTGTTGAATGACTGGGCAGGATGATATGTTTGTGAAAACATCTGGGTTATGTGTATCTGACATGACTTAGTGGTAAATCACTTTGGCTGTGGTGTGCAGGGTCCTGGGTTCGAGCATTGCAAAGGCTGTTTATTTTGTTGCTGGACATAACAAGGGTAATTGGATGCAGAGTGATTAAGGCACTTTTAAGCAGTTGTAAGCGGGTTTGCATGGGTTTGCGCGGCGGTAAGCACTGTTAACTTCCGGTTATAGTTTCTTTTACTGATTTAGCTTCTCAGTTGATTAACCTGTGTAGGTACTGCTTAACCCCATGCAAACAGGATTAAACCCGCTTACTGCTGCTTAAAAGTGCTTGCTCCCGCTTACCCCTACACTAATTTCTTTAAAAGAAAAGAAAAAGGGTTGATAGGAAAGTGGTGAAAAGGGGACACAAAGAGGGAAAGACAGTGGGGAAAATAGCTAGGGATGTGCAGGAGGGTGTAGGGAAAGTTCATAACTGCCCATTTATTCTACAGCAACAGCTGTGCAGATACACTGACTTTGGAGGCAGATTTGGATACTCAAACCTCTGAGAGATGGGTGAGGACAACAATAATATGTTGTGATGCTAGTTAGACCAGATTACATGTGTCCAGTGGACATGTGCGAAATGGACAGCTATGTATGGGGTGAGATTTTTTTTGGGGAACAGATAGCCCTTTTTTTTTCAGGTGAGAGTGGGATGTTGGGGAGGGATAGTAGGTATATTTGGGGAGGTAGGTTGGGTAGGTTAACAGATGACACAAACAAGACACATGCAGGGGTAGTATATGACACATGTGGGGGGTAAACACCTTAATGGGGAGGGGTGTTGGAAAATCGGAAGTCCATGAGCACCCTAGTGGAAACAGTGGGAGTGAGATCCCCACCCATGGGCCATCACCACTGCACCTTCACAGCCCCGAAGGTGGCTGTGCTGGTGGCTTAGTTGGAGAGCCATGCCTACCCTCTAGTCATGACAAGCAGTCCTTGAACTGGTGTAGAAGATCTCCAAACTGCTGATTGAGCTCTCTATGCACCACAACCCAGACCTGGCGATGGGTGACAGCTTCCTGGCTTCGCCCGCTCCAGGGTGAGATGAGCCCCATCCCCTGAGGCGGTTCCACCTGAAGGTGATGCAGGACCAACAGATGAGGAGATCCTGGGTTGGGCCCCAGATGTGCTGCTGCCCAGTGCCATGGCCAGCTGAAGTGGGACAGGTGGGTCTGCTGGGACCCGCATTCCCATATGTGCTATGTTGTTCATGGTGTATCAACATATGTGGGTTAGTAATAGTCAACACATTCCAGGGTTAGATATAACAGCATGTATAGATATTCCATTAACCCAGACACCAGATATGGAACAGCTGCATAGCAAATGGAACACATGCATATATGGGACCACAGTGGTAATAACAACAGCATGCAGGTACATTGATGGCACCAAGCCACCAATTTTGGAGTATTTTAACATAGCACATGTATAAAAACAGATTTAAATATTTATCAACCAATAGGACATATGGTCTAACATAACAGTGGAGTCAGTATGTACCAGTTGAGGTGGGTATTCAGTGTATTGTTGGAGATATGGTGGGGGGGGATGTCAATTAACAACTAGTATATTCCTGTAGTTCACATTATTTGCTTAGTCAGTGCTGTTATCTGTACCTTAGAAGTATTACTACACTACCATATTGCCTTAGTTTGGACAGTGATATGGCTGTTGACATCTTTATACATGAACTGGTTTTACCTGCAGTATACACCTCTTACCTGGTATACCTGTGGAGGAATTGTTTGTTAACACTAATTGTTTCTACACATACTTCCAGATTCCAGGTTGATGTTATGCGCATACCTGTCCATCTCTTTTTGCACAGACTCTGGCCATGTTTTGACCACATACAGGTGAACCGGGACATATGTAGACTATTGCCCTCTTCACCCTTTAGTGACTTACAACACTCTTATACAGGATTTCATACACAGTTATATTATGTAGCACAGTGTGGGTGACAGTGATCAGTGACACCTTATTATTCAGAGCAACTACAACACTCACAGTTCCATACAATACCAGAGTAAACAGTACCAGTGCAGGGTATCACGCTTTTATTTCTTGGCACAGTGTTCGTATCCAACATATCTGTGGGAGCAATGTTTGTTAGCACAACCTGAATGTTGCCACACAAAGTACCAGATTTCACATTAGTATTATGCACATACATCTCACTCTGTTACTATACACACTCTGGTCACAGCTTGACAACATGGGGGGTGTAGCTAGGACATACTTGGCTTATTACTCTTGTAATAGTTTGGGGAATTGCTAGAGTGACAGGTTTGTTCTTGTAGATGTGTGACAATCAGTTGTATTTCTTGTTTGCTGCCTATACGTCTGGGATCATCCCACTGATTTTCCAGGGGGATAGAGTGACAGGCAGCAGGTATGGGTAATTTACTGGACATTCTGGACATATCTGTACAGATGTGGAGTATGAGTCTGTATGCAGACTACTACCACTCCCAGTATTCGAACCATGGCTGTGTGTGCTAAAAATACAACCATTCACGTCTCAGTTGCATGTGCTATTTGGATTTTGTTGTCTGTCTTTTCACTGTTTTCTGTCTTTGTCTCTCTCAGTTGTACTAAATGACCTCTGGGGATTACACCAGTCAGATACAGACATTCCTACACATTCTATTTATGTTGCACAGTGTGGGTAACAGTGCTTAATACAACAGTACTATTAAGTGATTGCAAATTTACATTACCATATGATACCAGAGTATACACATGCAGTCCAGCAGTTAAACCTTTATTGTCAGGTTATTGGGCTTTTATTTACATACAAACTATATGAGAGTCTCCCTGCCATATTCTCTGGTGTATTCAATACTTGCCTTAAACCATACAGGGTTTTATACTGGCAATTAACTTACTAATGCTTTTATATTTATTTCCTATTACAGTACATGCAAGAATATTACTAACCTGCCTCGTGTTGCAAACTCTGCAGGTGACATCCATGGGCCCCCTGGTTCGCGGTCCACTCACTTGCCACTGTGAAGGACATAAGAGGAATATTTAGCCATACCTATCCATAATATACATGAGCTGGCAATTATTAAACATGTAGTGGAGTGATACTTACACACAGCTGGGACAACCCCTGCCATCCTAGCCTCTTGGATCTACTGATCCAAGAGATCCCCCTTACGCCGCTTCATAGTGATGCCTGACCTGCTCACCAGTTCAGGGTAGGCCAGTGGCACTGGTGAGGTCACAGGTGAGATGGTCCCAGGCTTCCGCCTTATACTGGGAACCCTGGTACTGGCCCTGCAGCAGTCTCTGCTCATGGTCTTTGACAAGGAGTCCTGCCATGACTATGGACTCCTGGATGCCCCAGCGCCGCACATGAAAGCGCACTCTCTCTCCCCTTTCTGCCATGATCCCTGGAAGAGGAAGCTACAACCAGTTATAGGTTCATAGGTTCATAGGTTCATAGGTTCATACTAGGATATCTGCCCTAGGGCATTTATAAGCCTAGCCAAAGTATTTTTGGCTTTCACCACCCATTTTAAATTAATTTTGCTATGCCCTCTTTTGAAGTTAGTATACTGTGCCTCTGTCTAACAGTGACACAGAAGTGATACCCGGGGTAAACCTACGATCTCCCATCCACTCATCAAGATTCCTCTTGAAGAGAGTCAATGAGGGACTCTGCCTAACCTGGAATGGGATTTTATTCCAGAGTGAAGGGAGCCTCTGGGTTATGAATCTGTCCCTCCAGCATGTCCTATTTATTTCAGTGCTGAGGTTCAAGTCTCTTGAGCGTGTAGCTTGATGGGATTTGGATTTTTTGAGGTGCAGCATGTCCCTTAATTCCGTGTTGGACATGGCTTTATACATCAGGCACAGGTCGCCTCTGAGCAGGCGGTATGCCACTGAGAAGAGCTGGAGTTTCTTTAACCGGGCAGCATATGGCATCTGTTTGAGCCCTTTGATCCTCTTGGTGAGGTACTTTTGGGGTCATTCCAGTTGCTGCAGGTGTTTGGTAAGGTACATCCCAAAAGGGGCATTGTACTCAATTATGGGCCTGATGAGGGATGAGTAAAGAGGCGCGATGACCTCCCCTAATCTAGATGTGAATCCCTTCATGATTAGGTGGGCTATATAAAATGTTTTTCTAACCACTTTGGCCAAGTGGTTGTCAAATGAGAGATTGCTATCAACTTGGGTCCCCAGGTCCCTAATTACTTCTTCTGTACTTAATGGATTACCACCTATGTGGTAATTTGTGGGCACTTTGTTTTTGCCAAAGGGGATGACTATACACTTTTTGGCGTTTAGCTTGAGGCCATGGCTCTGGCATCAGTTGTCTGTTTCTATGAGGCCCTTTTGGAGGATGCTTGTGTCAGCTGGAGAGTCGGTTATGGCGCCCAGTTTGCGAACTTGGTCAGCCACAGTCCTTCTGTGTTGGCCTGTACCTCTGAGAAATATATACCGAACAAGAGAGGTCCCAGGACTGAGCCTTGTGGGATGCCACTTGTAACTGGTTTGGAGTCTGACATGGCTCCAGCAATTCTAACCATGTGGGTTCTGTCCTTGAGCCAGTTTGCAACCCATCTAGTGACATAGGGGTTTATATTTAAGCTGGTGAGCTTATCTATAATGCCCGAGTGGGGTATTGTATCGAAGGCTTTTGCGAGGTCCAGGTAGGCTGTGTGGACCACCTTCTCTTCGTCAATGGCCTTGGTGACTGTTTCAAAGAAGTCGACCAGGTTTAAGAGGCAGGATCTGCCCTTAACAAAGCCGAACTGGGTAGGATCCAGTGTCTGTAGGTCCCCAATATCTTTATTTATGAGGTCCATGATGATCCTTTCCATAGCTTTGCAGACCAAGCTAGTCAGGCTTATGGGGCGATAGTTTCCAGGGTCCGTTAAGGCACCACCTTTGTGGAGAGGGACCACTGTTGCTGTACACCACTCTTTGGGTACATATCCTGTAGTAAGGCTGAGATTGAACAGTAGTTTTATGTTTGGGTTTAGCTCTTCTTGGAGTTCACGTGGGATGCAGCCCGGGACACCATCTGGTCCCATTGATGCTGTGTTTTTTGCTTTGGAGAGGGTGGCTCTTACCTGAGCATCTGAGATGTCAGGGGGGCAGCACTCTGCTGGGATAGATATTTGCCCTTTTGGTGGGGAGGGGGGGAGAAGTTTGCGCTGAACCTGTCAGCTAGGATGTTGGCAATGTCTGTGGGTTTGGTGTATTTTTTGTCATTTTGGACTAATTCTGAGCATATCTGGGAATTCCCACCCAGGTTCCTAACATAACTAAAGAAAGCCTTGTGATTATCCTTAGTGTCCTGTGCAATTTTTCTCTCAAAGATGGCCTTAGACGATTTTATGAGTGCCCTTAGTTTTTTGCTAATACTGATCAGAGATGCCTTCCCTTTTTGGAATTTTGCTCTATCATGTAGTAGCTTCCTCCTTCTGTTGTATAGTTTGTTTATGGCTGGGGTCCACCAGACAGGATGTCTGCCTTTGGAGGATTGGGTCTTGGTTTTTATTTGGGATTGCATGATTCATGCATTCCTGAAGGTGTTCATAGAATGCATTTATAAAGGATTCGGCGGTCTGGGCCATATTTTCCACAAGCCCGGGGGCTTTGAAGGATTCCACCTCGGTTTTGAGGAGTGTGAAATTTGATTTAGAGAAATTTTTCACTGTGGTTTTCTGGGCAGGGGGAGGGGTCGGGATGTGAATATCCAGTGAGATCAGTTTATGGTCTGATCTTACCAGTGAGGGATACACTTCTGATCTGGAGCATAGAGTCCCCATGTTGGTGATGATCAGGTCCAGTATGTTTTCCCCTCTTGTGGGAGTGGTAACAAGTTGTTCCATAGCATTTGAGTTTATGAATTCTAGGAACCTTTGGGCTAGGGTGTTGGAGCTAGAGTAATGCTCCCAGTCTATGTTTGGGTAGTTGAAGTTGCCCAATATAATGGTGTTTGGAGAGACCTTCATATTTTCCAGTGTTCTCAGGAAGGCCGAGTGGGGTTCCTGGGTTTGGGAGGGTGGTCCGTAACAGGCTATAAACTGGAAGGCAGTTTTACCCACTGTTAGTTGTACATGGATAGTCTCTGATGCTTCATGCTTTGCCACCAACCTGGAGGTGTGGGTATCTTTAATGAATATTGATACTCCCCCTCCTTTTGTGGTTTGGTCCAAGTTTTGGGGCCGAAAAGCATGGTATGAGATATAACCTGGTAGTGCTGGGGTGCTCTCGGGAGCCCTAAACCAGGTTTCTGTTACTGCACAGATATCAATGTTCTCCATGCTAAGGAGAGTTTCAAGTGCATGCATCTTGAGGTTTAGACTTCTGGCGTTGAGTAGCATTACTCTTAGTTTCTTATCCCTTGTGATACCTATGGAGGTGGGTTTGTCTTTTGAGCCTTGCCTAAAAAAGGCACTATGGGGGTAGCAAGAGCCTTTGCCAATATCCGAAAGCCCAGGGGTGACAGGTGCAAGCCGTCCCTAGCAAAGCATCGTGGCTTGTTGAGCATATCATCCCAGGCTGACAGGCATTGGATGAAACGACTGTATGACCAAACCAGAAGAACAGCCAACAACGAAGAAGAATCCACCAAATATAGTTTTAATGAAAAACTCTGACATCTCGGCCAATGCCTTCAAGGAGTACAAATAGCACACAAAAGCTCTCCATATATATACCAAAAAGCTTTGTCAACAGCTTCAATTAAACAATTAATTAATTAACATAATTACATTCAATTTAGCAGCATCTTCCAGTTAAAATCTTCATTCAAACCAAAAGGATGTAGTGTTTTGAATTTTAAAATATACACAGCTTCCTTATGTTGTAAACATTGTTTAATATTCTCACTTGCATTATAGTGAACGTTAATTTGTTCTAGAACACATCCCTTCAATCCCTTGCTATCACTATTATGAAACTTTAAAAAATGTATAGCAACAGGACTATCATATTTCTTATTTTTTATATCATTTACATGTTCTAAAAGTCTTACTTTAAACGCTCTTTTCGTTTCCCCTATGTAAAATTTCTTACAAGGGCAGCTAAGTGCATAAATAACACCCTCTGAGTTACAATTAAAATTATTCTTCACTTCAAATGGAGTATTGTTAATATAAGGAAAACTAGAGATGACAAACTGACATGCTTTACACTTGCCACACTGCTCAGTTCCCATTTTCCTAACACCATGTGATATTGATGCTATTGGAAAATTAAATCTACTTTTTACCAAAAAGTCTTTAATATTCTTCCCTCTTCGGTAAGAAAATTTTAAATTTACATTCAGCCAAGAATTAACATTATTCAGGGAACTAAAATATTCCCAAAATTGTGAAAAAAGCTTTATAAATTCTGTTGTAAAGCAACCATAGGTAGTAACAAAATACATGCTTTCTTTTTCTAGTTGTTTTATCTTAGTAGTTTGTTGATAATAATAAATAATAATCCCAAGCACTTCTCAACACTGTACACAATTCAGAGGACTTCTCATTTCATTTCATAATGAGAAGTGCTTGGGATTATTGTTTGAACAACGAGCTGAAAGTATTGGTGGGTAAGGAACCTGTGATAGTATATAGTAGGGGTGAGAACTTGAAGGCTATTTTGGAAAGGAACAAGCCACATAGTAGGTCCAGGATGGATAAATGTGGAAGGTGCAAGAGTTGTAGGTATATTGCTGATGGCCCTTATGTAGTGGTTTCAGGCTATCAGTATACCTTACCTTGCCCAGGTGTTTGTAATTGTAACTCTAGGAATTTAGTATATGTGGCAAACTGTTCATCCTATGATGCATTTTATGTTGGGATGACAACGCGTAGACTAAGAGATAGGATTCCTGAACATTTAAGATCTATTAAAAATAAAGACATACATAATGCTTTGTACCTTCATAGTTTGAAATGTATTAATTTTAAGAAGTTTGTGTTCTTTGTTATTGATCGGGTTTATGCAAAGAAGGGTGGTGATGTTAAAAATAGGGTAGCTTTGAAGGAGATGGAATAGCAGTTAAGGCTAAATGCAATGAAGTATCCGGGTCTTAATGACTACATTTCTATCAAGCCACTCTTGGTATTTAGATCACAAGTTTTATAGAATTTGCATATGTATTTATTATTTATTAATAACAGCAAGATGTTTTAGTATAAGTGTGTTTTTATGTTTATTTATTTATTTATATATAAACATAAATATAAACTACAAATATAACAATAGGATTGTTTAAATGGTGGTAAGCATTATACATCAATTTAGATGAATGGTTTATTCATAATAGTTGTAGAATTAATGTAAAGTAGAAATGTTTTTTATGATTATGTATTTTTTCTATTTTTAATATATTTTCATTTTTATATGTATTGCAATCAACTGTTATTTCTGAGATTATTATAGTTAGGAGGATATTAATTAATTGATTTGGAAGGCTCATTGGTTGTTTTGAATTGATTAATATGTAATTTGCATCTGTCTTTAGTATATATAGGGGAAGGGGGCATTCATTGTTTGACTCTGATGATGCCTTGTAAGGTGAAAGCGCTCAGTCTCAAAATAAATTTATAAAAATTATTGCATTATCATCGATTATTTGGAACGGATTTTGCCATATCCTTCAGTTTTTTTTTGGTTTCAGTTATCGCTGCTACTTGTTTGACTGGCGTCTGGAATTGCAGTGGCTGTGGTTGTATTGTGATATACTGGTCATTGTTATGAAGAAAGAAATTACATGTACTTTGTAGGTATCTCTGAAGGAACTACATGAAACTGCCTACAGATCACCAGCATCATATCATAAGACCAACCAGGTATAGCACATTTTAGAGAGAAGATTATTTACGAGAACAAAAGAAATATCAACCACCTGATAATGCATGCTGTCAGTATGCATAATCTCTGCAGAAGTAAAAGGCATCTGAATAATTCCACACTAAAAAGAACTTCTACTAATGTAGTAGTTGTTGTTGGCAAACAACTTTGCATTCCAGTGCTTCCTCTACAAATGCAGTGCCTGCTGCTCTTGAAGAATAAATTGCTTGTGTTACATTAAAAATTGGCGTGCTGGAGATATTGTCATAATGTTTTCTGAAGTAGATTATCTATGCAGTAGGGAATGGTTAGCAAACAACAACAGGTTCATAGTTACTAGGTATGTAGTCCTATGAACCATTAAAGGGCTTAGCCCAAATTCCCAATTGCTCCAAAGCACTGTCTTGTTAAATGACTTGCTCAATGTCACACAATGGATAAATGAAGGAGGAAAGATTCAAACCTTCAACCTTGCCATAGAAAGCAGTTCATTAACAATTCAGAACTTTAGTCCTCTGTACTAACTGCCAGAGTAACAATTTTTAACTAAATACTGAAATTCTTTACAGTCCAATCTTGTACAGAAGACAATATTGCAGTAATATACAACTATGACTGCATAATGGAGGCCAAAGATCAGATGGTTCTGATCATCACTCCAAATAATGCCGACTGTATGACCTGACAAATGTCAACCCCTTTGCAGTTGCTGGAGGCTGTAAAGAAGGTACTGAAAAATATATTCCTAGAATGCAACATATTTAGATTACTAAACTATAGCATCTTTAGACTATATTACACGAGCCAGGCATATTAATGAATTAATTCATTTTTAGTGCAATGAATAAAGCAAAACAACTAAAAGCAATACAAATGCTGCATACAACATACTATGTTTTATGAGTGTCCTGTTTGCAGGACACATACAGCTACTTTTTGGCCTCTTTATGTTTTCTCTGTCATCAAGAATAACTATCCCATCTGACATTAGTCAGGACAGGTCTGACCTTCTTGAATGGCTAATAATGCAGTATTACTAGTGCATATGCCTTCAAAGTCAGCACAGACATTGTGGGACCCTATGCTGGGTAATGAATCAGGCCCCCATCAGCCACACTGATAACCCATTACTTGATGGTCTCTCTCCAGTTACCATAAACACTGTTCAAGCCTGTCAGTGTACATACTATTTCCACCTTTATTTTTGCAATTATAACTGAGATTTGAATTTCATTTAAAACTTTTATTTCAAATTTCACAGAAAAAAAACACTGACATACATTTTCTAAGCAAAACAAAACACTCACACATTTAAAACAGACTTAGCATGAGTAACAGTAAACCTTTCTTTCCCTAAAACTCACATTTAGTGGGAAACACATCTGGCAACCTATTAAACTACAAGAGACATGCTGGGGTTCATACTCAAATAGCATATAGTAAAGTACTAATTAGCATCTATGTGAAGGGGACAGGAATTCAAAAGACAAATGTGTGATGCATTTCTTAACAGCCTGGAACAGCCAATGGGACCCATATGTCTCTTTTCGGGAGCAGTACAGGAATACTGCTTGTTGAAGTAAATTGGTCGAGTCACACAGAAGACAAAAAAGGCTGAAGGAATCAACCCATGTAATATAGGATGCAGGTCTTTAACAGCTCATAGCCTTACTCATCTGTGCTAAGTGCTAGACAAACAGTTGTAGCCTAGATTCACTGCATTTCACACCTGTGTGCCATTAAAAAAGTTAAATTAAACTCATATTGATTAACCAAACAGAAGCCAGGCAGTTGGAAAATTAAGGCTCTTGCCTCCTTCAGCTAAGGTACAGCATTTGAGTCTGTGTGACTCAAAAATAAGTCACTTACCTACACAGCTGACTAACTGGGGCATTTTGTACAAACACATACACACACACACACACACACACACACACACACACACACACACACACACACACACACACACACATGCACACACACGCACACACACACACATACAAATACAGCCTAAGAGCTAGCTCAGCACTTCAAAGAAAGAAGCATCACAAGTAATACAGAAAACACACACTTTCATTGTAAAGTTATCGCTGCCTATCTAATGTAGCTAACTGCGTGCTTTAAACAAAAATAAAGAAACACCTCACCCAATGGTGTACAATTGCTTCAAAGTATATACAGAAAAAAAATCCAAGGACTTCAATGACATTCATTCCTTTCCAACTAAAGCACATGAATTCCAGGAAATCTGTTCAGCATCTCTGCTCCAGTCTCAAAACATGAGCTAATAAGATGGACTGGAGTTGCAGACCAAGCTGATATTTGAAAACTATAAGATCATGTTTTAGCAGCTGTTCCAACTTTAAAATTACATGGCTGTGGCTAGTAGTGTTAGCCAACAACAGGCCATAGGCTGCTACCTAGGATGTCTTGTGCTGAATCTGGCTCTGTGCATCCCAGGAATTTTTTAACATATAGTAAGCTGAATCACTGAAAATGTAAGTAAGTTAAATACTTCAACCACTAGAATCCCATTTTTCACAAGCTTTATGTATTAATCTGCCTATGTTGAATAAGTGAAGAAAAATAACAGCACCTTGTCCACTCATGTTCTTCTAGCATATATATAAAACTTGGTGTAAATTTTCAATGAAATATGTTTAGCGCCTCAAACTTTAGTCATAACTACTGCTTTATACTTATCTCTAGGACAGAGTTTCAGGTTTATCATCCCAAGCACAAGCTTACTTCATAAGAAATATCATATGGCTGTGGCTAGGCCTCCCAGCCAGCACTGGGCCCTAGGCAGCTGCCTAGAATGCCTTGTGCTGGATCTGGCTCTGTGCATATCAAGAATTTTCTAACATATAATAAGCTCAATCACTGAAATTTTAAGTAAGTTAGATACTTCAACCACCAGAATCCCATTTTCATAATCTTCATGTATTAATTTGAAATGAACTATTGAAAGTACTTTGATAAGCGACATTAAACTAAAACTGATGTATTGAAACTAAATACTGACAAAAATTGCACAGCAATGCATATAACCTTAAATGTCACTCCTACTTTTAAAACAGATAAGACTGTAGCTTTTCTCAGATAAACATTCCCTCACAGCAGTTTTAACTATTGTCTACACATATATTATTTTCCCTATGCTGTTTTAGCAATATACTGTCATGTGACTTTCTATGTTCAACTTTCAGCATTTTATACCTTTATCCAATCATCACAATACATGGTCTTAATGTCTATATTCATATATAAAGGTTTTAATTTAAAAACAATTTATTTACACAGTTATTGATTGAACCACGCCATGTGAATTGTTTTAAATAGTATAAAAGAGGTTAGGTTGTGTGTTAAGTTATGATTGTTCTGATAAAGTGTCTGGCAATAGTTGAGATGGAAGCACTTAACATTTTTCTGTTTTTTTTTTTTTTTTTTTAATAAAAGGCCCTTAACACCAGTTACATGCTTTATGCCTTTCAGTAAAAAGCAGAACATATAGTATATGAGCCTTTGAAGTAGGTCTTTTTTAAGAAACTAAATGAAATTATTCCTAGGGACTTTCTTGTGAAGTTGAAGGCTCTCAGAACACTGTGGGATTACATTTATAAGCCATATATAGGTGAAAGCCATCAAAGTGTTAATTCACCTGTGGAAAAAATAGTAAAATAATGGTATGATGAAACTATTTTTATCTTTTTTCTAGAGTTATGACTTCAGACATTTGACTAAAGTATCAGAAAATTACACTTGAATGGAATCAATAGTTGGACATCCCAATAAAAACAATTACATTGGTTGTGAAGATCAACCATTGTAATAAATTTATAGGTAATTAATAAGAAAAAAAATTACATTTCAATGAAAAATGCATTAACGATCACAATGTTAGCAGTTAGTCTTCAGAATATTCCAAAGTTTTTCAACTACACGTCAAACAGTTTCACTGTGTGAAGGTCTATGAACTTATTAATGTTAGATGGAAGAAACTTGTATGATATATGTCGAATGTCACTGGTAGAGGAAACTAATTATCTTTAGATATTATTGTTGAATTTCTCTATATTGAATTTAAGTAACTATCCACACATGATTAACTCTAACCTATTTATCTAGGAAATTATTGATATTGGAAGACTGGAATAGGAACTAGGGGGAAATTTGATTTAAATCGATGATTGAACACTATAGCTGACTTTTTCAAACTTGTAGAAAATTACGATTATTTAATAGCATGAAGACAACAGAGAAGGGAGGGACTGGTAATTGGTTATTTGATTATCTGTAAAGATTGTGTACTTATTTTTTAACTATGTAAGTGGGCTGATCCTTGGACTTATTTTATCTACAACTTGAGCCAAAGGCAAGGGATGTAAAAGCAAAAGGAATAATTTGATCGCTCCACAGTACAACTCTTTTGTGATTAACCCACATAAATGCAATCACAAAAGAACACACTTGTCAAAAAGGAAGCACATTCAATATTCCTAAAATATGTAAAAAGGGCTTTTATGACCCTTTTACTCCTAAATAGGAAAATGTAGTCTTCACTCCCTTGCTATTTATATACTAAGACCGAAATTGCTATGTCTTGGAAAATGAATAAATCCCAGAGATACAACAATCTCAGTCATTAAAAGCAAAGCCCTAGATTTATGTATTAGAATGTCAGTCACTGGCAGTCACTCATAAGCCTAACACACAGTTCAATTATTTATAAGGTGCAGGCCAGTAACATGAAAAGCTACATGCAATAGGCATGCAAGGAATAAATGATGATACAGTTTAATTATCTCCATAGTGCATGCTAATAACATGAATATAACAGGAGAAAGTACATACAGGAGAACAGTAAGTCCAGTAACCTCACTTATGCCAGAGGCATATAGGAATAGAGCCCAACAACAGCCTTTGTGAATCCAAGATCATACAGCAGCCTGAGTGCTTGATGCATGTGTAGGAAGGATAGGTATGCCTATCCTGGTCAGGTCAGGCTTGCACTTGGGAACAGAAGCTGGGGATACATGGGATTTACTGTCTTTATGGAGGACAGGTTATGGATAAGTCACTGCAGGGGCAGGAAAAATGCACCAATGCCCATTTCATGTCCTTCCCTATGGGTGAAATGAATATGGAGAGGAAGGGTAAAGTAGGCACATATTAAAAACAATCCTCCTTGTCAGCAGGACAACACTGCCCCAGGTTGCTTCATTTTCCCCCCTTGCTTTGAACACAAGAAAAAAAATGTCTTAAAGTGAATCTTTTCAGTCTCGTTTGAAAAAGATATAAAAAATTTGGAAATGTTCATATAGTGGAAGAAAAAAACCTAGGCATATAAAGTATAACTATAACATTCATACTAACAACTTAACAAAAAATCAATATAATAAAAATAAATCAATAAATAATGGAGACAATTATCTTTATTTTTTTAGGTGGCAGAGAAATATGAAATTGTTTACTACATGTTCTGTTGGAATGCAATGTATGCAAAAACATTAGTGCATATTTCTTCATAAAAGGTAAGAGTACATGATATCAACATTATTTGTAAACTTATTGGTGTAAATTCATACATTTTTTTCCAACCAAAGATCATTACACACTATATGAATTAATAAAATTTTTTATATAAAATCGCTAAAAGAAGAGTAGATATTTGTGGCAGCAATAATTCACCATTGTGGCATGTTTTATTGTAAATTATAGTAATGTGTATTGATATTATTTATTTACTAAAACAAAATGTTTAAAGCAATAAAGATGTTTTGTCTGCCTCTTTGTCATCATTGATTTTAATATGCCAAAGGTCCTGATTCTTTTTGAATTCTTTTTGATTTCAAGACTAACAAAGGATTTTGATTTTCGATATAAAGAAACCAGTTGATAAAAACATGACACTATAGATAAAACATGTCATCCCAGGCATATGGTAAATGAAAAGGACAATTAAAGTGAGCATGTAGAAATGCAATCAGTTAAGTTCTTCACAGCATGCAAAGTAGAGATAAAGAACAGGAATTTAAAGACAGTATTATTACCCAGAATACTATGTGAATTTATAAAATGTATTTATGAAAACATTAAATATTATCTTAAAAATAAGAAGTGCATTGGCTTATATGACTAATGATATGAATAACTTGTAAAAGCAATTTACAATAAAATAAATAATACAATGTAGAATATATTCCACAAAAGATTATTGCATCAGGCTAAAGGAAAATGTAAAAAAGTTTCATGAAGGTGTTGTACATAAAGATAAAAAGATTTTATGAAACAGAAATGAAAACTCATCAATACTGGCAGAATAAGGTATGCATAATTAAAATGATATCAGCAAGCATACTACTCTGTTGTCCCTGATTTTGTAGAACATCCCTAATTTTGCCTAATATTTTTGCCTTGTTCCTTGTAAAATGTTTGATTTTTTTTTATTTTCTGATGAATCCCTGAGGATTGTAGTCACTCAGTAGTGCCAGACATTAGAATTTCATACCTCTGCTTGTTCTCAAAATACATATTGATACAAAACCTGTTGTTCAGTTAAATGTCCAAGCGACTTAGACTGATACTGAACAATGCCTTTGATTGGGTCTGTGTTCTCCATTGTTATTTGCTTTGCAAGAATTCTTGAGTAAAGAATTTGAGCAGTATGTCAGCAAGTGTTAGGAAAACAATCAGTGATGTAAGGTTTGCAATATATATCAAGTAAAGACAGAGTAAAATATAAGACGGTCACAAACAGCTTGATATAAACAAAATATATATTTTTCTGAAGGGGGGTTAAATATTTTAATGGTAGTTTCTGTTAATGTTATGATGGTAAGTGATATGTTGCTACTAATTTACCTTTTAGGGTTTCTAGGTAAACTGCTTTAGTGTCACAGTGCTGCATTAAGACTAAAGTACAGAATTCAAAAATATTAATAGCAGCTGGTCCAGATATTACAAGAATACTGTAAGAATGCAGTGAGGCTTTAGATGAGCCTGTGTTTTCATCGTATGATTCTGTTGCTTGGGGAAAGTAAAGTAGCACATAGCTAGATACTAGCTGATGTGTATCAGTTTTAGGGTGGCATGAACTGGAAAACAACTAATAGTAGGTCAATTATTCTGACCACTGTGCATGTTAATAGAGGATGTAGTGACTGAAATACTTGAAACTATTTTTTTAATGCAGGACTGAAAAGACCTAGTAAATGCTTACAGGGGGAATGCCCATAACGGTACTTAATAGATATAATGTAGTAACAAGTACTGCAGAATCCCACTTCCCATAAAAAACATAGAGCTTGAAAAAGGAATATTTTATTTTGCTCCAAGGTGCAATGATATCAAAGTTTATTACTTAAGCCCACAGTTTAGGAGTCTGATTCCCAAAGAAATGCTACAATTGAGATATGTATAGATTCAGGATTTATATACCATGGTAATGTCTATTAATATATATCTAACTAGAATTGTCAACATTAATCAGTTAACCTTGTTACATATAGCAGGATAATCTTTGTAACATTAATTTTCTATGAAAAACTTTCTTTTCACTGTTCACCATCTGCTTTCTGATAAGGGCTGCTTTAAAATAAGGATAAACAGATAAGGCATTTACTGGCAGGAAGGAGTAAATCCAGTTTATGGTGAAATAGCTTGTTAACTGACTGACAAAGTATCAAGAGAGAACTTCTTCAGGGCTCCAAATTAGAAACTGCATTCTTCAGTATGTTATTTTGTGACATTTGAGTGGTAAAGTATTCAATGCACCTTAAATGTGTTGATGATACGAAGATTGTCAAGGTAGCTGCAATTGAAGTCGACAAGAAAGACCTTCACTTGTCATCTGATTAACTATATATATGGCTGAGAAAAACATATTAAGACTCAGAAAAAAGAAGTGAATGTAGGCAAAGATAATAATTATTAGAATGTTACAATGGATGGCAAACTAGACAAGTGGTGGAGTGAAAAGGAGAACATTTCAGCTGGCTAGAGTATGCCTTACCTTGCACTAGTACTTAAATGAAAATTAGTGCACTATCAGGAAAGATTAGAAGGTTTGCTAAATTATAGGTTCATAGGTTCATAGGTAGGTACTGGGCTATCTGCCCGAAGGCATATATTAGCCCAGCCACTTTGTGCGGTATTCACCGCCCCTTTGGTTAGTTCCCTAGGCCCTTGATCTAGCAGCTAGTACCCTTGGCCCCTATCTAGTAGAGCTGTTGGTATGATCCCTGGTGTGAACTTTCTGTTACCCATTCACCCGTCAAGGTTTCTCTTGAAGAGTGATAGTGAGGGGCTCTGTCTTATGTAGTTCGGGACCTTGTTCCATAGCAAGGGAAGTCTTTGTGAAATGAATCTATCCCTCCAGCATGTTCCATTCATTGTTGTGCTGAGGTTTATATCCTTAGAGCATGTAGCTCGAGTGCATTTGGTTTTGCTAAGATGGAGCATGTTCAACAGTTCTGGGTTGGACATGGCTCTGTATGTTAGACAGAGATCCCCTCTGAGAAGGTGGTATGCTACAGAGAAAAGCCTTAGTTTTTTCAGTCGTGCTGCATAGGGCAACTGTTTGAGGCCAGTAATCCTCTTAGTGAGGTACCTCTGTGGTCTCTCCAGCTGCTGGAGATGCCTAGCCAGGTACATTCCAATTGGTGCATTGTACTCAATAATGGGTCTGATGAGGGAAGAGTAGAGGGGCACCACTACATCTTTAGATCTTGATGCGAACCCTTTCATGATAAGATGGGTCACATAGAAGGATTTTCTAACCACCTTGGCAACATGGTTATCAAAGGAAAGCTGACTGTCTACTTGGGTCCCTAGATCCCCTTATTACTTCTTCAGATTTCAGGGGGTTACCTCCTATGTGGTAGTTCGCAGGTACTCTGTTTTTTCCAAAGGGGATTACTACGCATTTGTTAGCATTTAGCTTGAGACCATGGCTTTGACCACATGCATCAGTCTCATTAAGGCCCTTCTGGAGGATCTCCATGTCAGCCGGAGACTCTATTATAGCACCCAGTTTGCAGTCATCCGCAAACTTGGTCAGCCACAGCCCTTCAGTGCTTGGCTGTACTTCTGAGAAGTATATGCCAAACAGGAGGGGCCCCAGGACAGAGCCCTGAGGCACACCACTCATTACTGGCCTGGATTCGGACATAGATCCCGCTACTCTTACTTTGTGGGCCCTGTCTGAGAGCCAGTTTGTGATCCATCTTGTGACGTAAGGGTTTATGCCCAGGTTGGTGAGTTTATCAATAATACCCTAATGGGGAATTGTGTCAAATGCTTTAGCAAGATCAAGGTAAGCCGTGTGTACCTGCTTTCCCTTATCTATAGCCTGAGTAACTGTCTCCAAGAAATCCACCAGGTTCAGGAGGCATGATCTGCCTTTGATGAAGCAGAACTGTGTGGGGTCAAGTGTTTGGAGGTTCCCAATCTCTCCATTTATGAGTTCCATAATGATTCGCTCCATAGCCTTACAGATCAGACTGGTCAGGCTTATTGGTCAGTAGTTCCCAGGGTCGGTTGTGGGCCCACCCTTGTACAGCAGAACCACCGTTGCTGTGCACCATTCTGTGGGCACATATCCTGTCGAGAGGCTGAGACTGAACAGGGTATTCAGATGCGGGGTTAATTCATTTTGGAGCTCGCGTATGACACAACCCAGGACACCATCTGGTCCCATGGAGGCAGTGTTTTTAGCTTTAGATAGAGCCTTATTAACCAACGTATCAGTAATAATTGGAGTTGCACAATCCCCTGGAATAGTAATAGGCCCTATAGGTGGTGAGGGGGGGGGGGGGATTTGCACTGAACCTATCAGCCAAGATGTTGGCAATGTCAGTGGGGTCAGTGTATTTTGTTACATTTTGTACTAGCTCAGAACAGACCTGAGCATTGCCATTTAGGTTTTTGACGTAACCATAGAAGGCCTTATGGTTATCCTTGGCATCCTTGGCAACTTTCTTTTCGAAATTGGCTTTAGTTGACTTGCTGAGGGCCCTCAATTTCTTACTGATGCTGATCAGGGATGATTTTTCTACTTGAGATTTGGTCTTTTTTTGCATAAGTCTCCTCCTTTTATTGTAAAGTTTGCTTATGGCCGGGGTCCACTAGACTGGTTTCTTCTTGCTTGAGGAAGGAGTCTTGGTTTTATTTGGGATAGCACGGTCCATGCAATCCTGAAGACGTATATAGAGTGCCTTGGTGTAGGATTCTGCATCCTGGATATCATTATCCTTCTGCAAGGGAATAGTGAAGCTTTCCACTTCTGACACAAGTAGTTTGAAGTTTGCTTTGAAAAGGTTTTTTACGATGGTTTCTTTGACTGGGGGAGATGGAGGGGTGAGGACATCCAGGGTTATCAGTTTGTGGTCTGATCTGACCAGAGAGGGAGTGATAACGGGTGTGGCACAATGGGCGCCCATATTTGTGATGACTAAATCCAATATGTTGTCCCCTCTAGTGGGAGAACATACCAGTTGTTCAAGGGCATTTGAATTTATAAATTCTATGAACTGCTGGGCATAGGAGTTAGAACTTTGGTAGTTCACCCAGTCTATACCAGGGTAGTTGAAATCACCCAAAATTATGGTGTTGGGTAGGACCATTATATTTTCCAATGCCTCAGGGAATGCTGAGTGAGCATCTTGGGACATGGTGGGTGATCTATAACAGGCTACGACTTGAAATGTGGTTTTGCCTGCTGATAGTTGTGCATGGATGATCTCTGGAACATCATGCTGCACCACTAACCTGGAGATGTGGGTATCCTTGATGAATATGGACACACCTCCGCCCTTTGTACTGCAATTTGGTAACTGAGGCCAGAAGGTATGATATGAATTGTAACCTGGTAGTGCTGGAGTGCTCTCTGGAGCCTTGAACCAGGTTTCCGTCACTGCACACACATCGATTTTCTCCATACTGAGGAGTGCGTGCATTTTGAGGTTGAGACTTCTGGCATTGAGTAGCATTACCCTTAGTTTTTGGTTACTTGTGCCGATTATGGTGGTTGGTTTGTCCTTTGAGCCTTGCCTAAAAAAGGCACTATGGGGATGGCAAGAGCCTAGGCCAGTATTCGAAAGCCTAGGGGTGACAGGTGCAAACCATCTCTGGCAAAACAGCGAGGCTTGTCTATCATGTCATCCCAGGCAGACAGACACTGGATCCCCTTAGAATGACACCAGAGGCTTAGCCAATTGTTGAAATTGATCATTTTGTCTTTGTATTGTGGTATTATTCTAGGTGAAGGTAGTATGCTACTCAAGGTCAGGGTCATACCAGCTTGGGCTACATGATCAGAGAACTCCTCAATGTCTCTTTTCATGTAGTCCAGGGAGGTACGTCTTAGATCATTCACACCAGCATGTACAATGACAGCATCATACTTGTACTTGTTCTGGCATGACCTAAGTGCCTGTGTTATGTGGCGCCTCCTAGCACCCGACAGGCAGCTGACAGTAACCTTCTCCTTGTTCAGCCTGGTGAGTGGAACATCTGTGTGCCTTACTATAGAGTCTCCTATTACTAGCGTGTTGGGTATGGTGTTTTGCCTTAGGGGCTGTCGTGAGGCACACTGCTGAGGTGAATTATGTGTTTTCTGGCTTGTGTTTGGAGGTGCAGGTTGCTTGGTTGTCTGCTTTGGAGGGCACTGTTTCTTTTTCAGATTGGTACCGAGTGCCTCCGAATATGTTTTTGTGTATTTATGTGTATATTTTGCCGGTGCTTGTTTTGTAGATCTATGTGTGACTGGTGGTGTGACGCTAGTGTGTCTCTTCTCCTCTTGACTGCCTGTTACAGTCATGGGTTGAGAGCGCTTAGCCTCCAGTCTGGCTGTGTATTTGCACCTCTCACACGTGTTTGTGTCTAGAGGTAAGAGGAGAGGGTTGCCTGTATACATGAGGCAGTTGTGACATTGCCTCAGGATGCCCAATTCTACCAGATGAACTGGAGAGTACACCTGAAGCTGACCTCTGGACATGCTTGGAAAACTGAGTTTCACTTGTCTTGCGGACAATCGAGGGTCTTATGCTGTATTATAATAGTGCTGTCTAGGAGATTTGGAAAATAATAGTGCTGTCTAGGAGATTTGGACAAGTGCTGATTTGGGTTATACAAGTGCTGCAATAAGAGCAGTTGACCTGAAGCACTTGAGTTGAGGCTTGCCTAGTTCTAAGGGAAAATTTGCAGTGCAGACTTTGTGAAGAAAATGCTATGACCAAACTGTAAAATCAACTGTGCCATTATGCAAAACACTGCATTTGACTTAAAAATAATTGCATATGTTGTAGAACAGATGCAAGGCAAATTGACTTAAATGCACAGAATAATTCTAGAGTTTGGGTTACAAGGTTCATCTGGAGAAGGTGGGTTTTCTGAAAGATTAACAAAATATCTATTAGTGTATAAAAGGTAAAAGAAATTTTGCATGTGCATAGTGTTTAGTCTTACTCATTTTGCTATAAGAGATAAAGAGATGTTATGATTCTTAGAATTTAATGTAGCAGGTGTACATTTATAATGAATATTACGGTTGCATGAGTGTGGAATGGTTTGCATATGTGTAATAAAATAATTCACTACATAGTTTTCTAGAAGGAATTGATGTTATTTTAAAAATGAAGTCTACAAATCACATGTGTAATTGATAACAGGTGACAGAATGATAACTGTAACTTTGCATTGTTAAGGGTAGCGATTTCTAGGCAGCTGTGACTTAGTCAAAGTAACACAGAGGTATTATTTACTTTTTTGCTGAGATGTGTTCTGCTTGACATATGGGGAACCGTTTTACATTTCATGGATATTTAGTGCTCGTCAAAAGTATATTCTCAGTTCAGTGGTTCCTTAGTTTTGTATTCCGGAAATATATCCTAAGTTTGAAACACTATGGTGCATGAAGTTTTTCATGCTGCCTTCCTAACAAGATATTCATTTTGACATTTTTCTTCAAGATGCTTTTAGGTATACACTGATTAGATGTTTACTTATATCATTTTCTGCGTCTGCTCATGTATTAGTTGCACTGCATTGGATTCAACTGTCTGATCTATGTTTGCAAAGACTCTCTATGCCTTGTGTTAGTAAGTTATGTTTTTAACTCTCCTGAGTAATTTTTAAGTAGCAATCAAGATCAAGTGATCAGTACAGTAAATTCCTAGGATTAGTTCTGAAATACTGATCATCAGTACAGGAGAATGTCGTTTAACTTCAGTACTTAATTCGTATCCATAATAAACAGACTGTGCATATTAGGCACCACATCTGTAATCTGTAACGCAAAGTAATAACAAGTGCCACTGTTACTATTCTAGTTTGTGCATTATCCTTTCTTTATATCTGTTTGATATGGTCCACCAAGGCTAATGAAGGTTTGGAGGGAAAATGAGTGAGTAACATCCTAGTTTTATATTGTACTTTTTTTAAACATAGGTTACAGTTTGGTCATAGCATTTTCTTCAACATGTTGCAGATGGGAAGTATAAACAACTTTTCATTCTCATGGTGTTTGTCCTCTTTCCACAGCTGTTGGAGGTATGTACTCAGGCTTGCCCCCAAAAGAAACATTCACGTTTTCCTTGCTTAGGTTTATTTTTTTATATTACCAGTTGTCTTGTGGTATAGTTTGCAGTCATTAAAGCAGGATATGATGTTCCTCTTTTCATTGTTTAATTATAGATCATTTTATCTCCAAAGTAAAATAAATAGGTCTCAATGAGCTGCTTGGACATCCACAAAACCAACAGCAACAGGAATACAAAATCCAAGGACCTGAACTTTGCCTGTAACATAAATAAAACATGCTGGAGACATATGTGTGTGAAAGGATCCCTGCCATATGGAACAGTCTAACCATCCAGATGAAGCAGAGTTTATCCCTGACCCTTTTCAAGTGAAATCTTGATTACTGGATGGGAAATTGTAAATTCACCCCCAGTCTGACCCACACATCTCTGATGGACAGAGGCCGATAGTAAGTTAACTAATACTACATAACCTTTAGTTACTTCCTTACCGACATATCCCCCACCATATAGGCATTCAATATTCTCAAGGACAAAACTTGGTTGAGTTGCATAGTTAGGCTTATAAAGACCCTGGTGGTCAATAGTCTGGTACAAACCCATGAACCTATGAACCTATTTGGTGTATATACACACACACACACACACACACACACACACACACACACACACACACACACACACACACGCGCACACCACACACAGTCTCACACACACACACACACACACACACACACACACACACACACACACACACACACACACACACACACACACACACACACAGTCTCACACACACAGTCTCTCACACACACACACACACACACACACACACACACACATATATATATATATATATATATATATATATATATATATACACACACACATACATTCATTCCTTTAGAAAGAGTACTTGGCTACCTGTGTTTTACTTGGGGATATGGGATACATTTTAATGAGATTTATACAACTAGTGTCATGTTTGCTTCCAAGTGCCTTCTTTTGCTTCTTTGGGTCGGATGGGTTAACTCAAGGCCGGTACTCATACAAGTGCAGATGTAGTACATAATTTTCACGGACTATGGATAAACCTAGCATTACACTTTGCCGAATATACTTTATTGCTTTTATAAAATAGACTAATTTAAAACTGTTTCCAAGTGCTAGCATTTTTATTGTTTTCATGACACTGTTACACTATTTTTTTAGATGCCATATAGTTGAACATGTGCATTGTTGAAAGCAGCAAGATGATGAACCAGTTGAATTGCATGCCAGCGATGCTGTGGTTTCATGTTGATGAATTTCCCAGAAATTAATGAACTGGAATGGACTGAAGTTTCAGTGTTATATGAGTCATGTATAAGTCATGCTATAAGGTCATTTTTGTTTATTTCAAAATCTTTTTATAAGTTGTTGATAGGACATGCATTTCTGCAGCCTTTTTAACAGAAACTTTGTTACCATTCAACAACTAACTATATAACAATGAAATTTCACTGTTACAAATCAAAAATTGAGAAATGAAATGTTAAAACTTAATCAACAAACAGCTTCCACATGGTGCTATCATTAAACCATGTGTTTTCCAGATTATTTATTTGTCTTCCCATGAATTATTTGCCAACTCCTTCAGTCACTTTTTATAGCCTACTTCCTTGAGTATATACACTGTGGATCCTGTTAGTTGTTTGAAATTCTGTCCTTTAACTTTTTACTACTGAACCTGTTTTGCAGCATCAAGTGTCTTCCAGTGCATTGATATTATTAGCCAGAGGGTTAATTTGTTTCAAATTCTTCTGTCTTCTTGGCATTATTGCTTTCTTTTCCTGATGTTAGCTCTTGTATCCCCAACATTATACTCGGTTTCCTCTTCCTAGAAATGACCTTCTTGATAGGCCATTATGAAAGCTAATAGCTATTGATTGTCGATCAGTAGTGTTGGTTCCTCTCAGATTCTCATAAGGTACACATTGAGGCTTAGAGTTTCCTCCATCCCAAACCTTTTCAACATCACCTACTGAATCTGCTCTCTAAAACCTCTAACCTTACACAGATCCAGAATAAATGTTTCTCAATTTCGAGTATCTTCACTAGCATATCATCTGCATTCCTGATTAATTCCAGAGGATATTTCACAAGGTCTTTCTACTGGATTGAGGTACCTATACAAGTATCTCAAAGGAAAAAAAATCCAACATTTTCTGTTTCTTATCACTTGGGTTATCATCTTACAACTTCCATCTCACAGCTCTCAAATGCAGATGAAATCTAACTAATTTCCCTACTTTATCTACATTTTTGAACCACTGTGGTCTTAACTCCCTGCAATGCTTTATGTTCTCATTTACCATCTAGCTTTCCCCTTAAATATGCTTCTGTCACCTGAATAAACCACAGTCGTGGTGGTGCAGCGGTAGAGTTGTTGCCTCACAGCAAGAGGTTCTCCTGTTCGATTCTCGGCTGGAGTGCCTACTGTATGGAGTCTGCATGTCCTCCTCCATGGTCAAGTGGCATTCAAAAGACATGTGTGAATGGGCGTGCCTTTGTTGAAGGTTGGGTGTCGAGCTGGCACCTCAGCACTGTGAAAATCTACTGCCAATCATTAGAGGACTGGAGTTCTGCTGTGGCGACCCCTAACTGGGAAAAGTCAGAAGAATGTTGGAACTGTTTTCCAATGATCACCTAAAATATTCAGCAATCTTAATGCCTGGCTCATTGTCAACTGTTTCTAACCAACATTATTGCTGAGGTCCTTCCAAGTTTTAGTCCAACACAACTAGTTTAAGTTCTGTGCTCTTCCTTTTCCACTTCCAAAATGTGTTTTGAAACCAAGGATCTATAGCTCTTGTCATCTATAAGTAATAATACTCCTTCCATTAGACCAGTTCTGTCTTTTTAAAACCTATCATGAAATTGGAAAACAAACTTTGTAACTATAAATCCTTTCCTATCTAACTCTGTAAGTCCTTCTAATCCCTCCACTAAATCCACAAATTCTTCATTCTTTAGCCTATCTAATAACATTTCCTTTCAGACAGCCCAGTAACCCTTATCCAGACACATTTGATAACTTTTCATTTCCACTCCTCACACAAATAGGGTTGTTGTTGTTGCATCTTTTGGCTTTTCCAGGTTAGGGGTCGCCACGATGGAACTCTGGTCCGCTAATGATTGGTAGTTGATTTTTACATGCCGAGTTACCATCCCTGATGCCCAGCCTTCAACAAAGGTACGCCCATTCACGCATGTCTCCATGCAGAAGACGCTTTAGCTGAGAATCGAACCGGACAGCGTCTTACTGTGAGGTGACAATGCTACCGCAGCACCACCACCGTGGGTGTCCTCACACAAATAGGATAACACCAGGAATTCACAGCATTCATAGGTCTTTTGGTAGATTAGCATCTCCCAAGCCACAGCTGGATGCCTCCCTCCCCATACAAAGTCAACCATCCATTGCTTAACGCATAGCGCTTCCCTCCTAGGCAAGTGTAATGCAAAATAAAGGAACACATAGGAAAACATGGAAATCATGAACAACTGTATCACCAAGATCCTGCAGTCCAAGTCCATAACAATGGCCCTCCATTTTGTACAAACATTTTAATCTTTGCCAGTCATTTCTAGTGACACTGCAAATTATCCCTGTATTGAATCCATCAGTTAATCCTTAGATATTTAAGTTTATTGTGGCCTCACAGAAACAGATATTTTGTCCATAAATCATCATGCAGTATATAATTCAGTATTACTATTTGCATTTTAAAAGCACTGTTGAGTTACTCAAATTCTTGACATTTCAAGTAGGGTACTCCAGTCTTTTTAGGCTAGACACAATAAGGTATCAGCCATTGACAGTGACAGCTTCCTTTGTTCCTTTCTTCATTCATAGTCCGTGATGTTAGATTTTCTGATACAGATTGCTAGGGGTTCACAATCTCCCTCTTTCACAATTTTCAGTGTGTTAACATTATCACCTTTGCCTGCTATCCCTGTACCACTTGCTGAGTACAAACAAAATTGTCTCACCGGTCTCAAGAAACATCTTCCAACCACATTAACTTACAATATGCAGAAAAGAAATCTCTCAACAAGTGTCAGTTTCACCCTTCCCAGGCCCAGATTCTCATCTTCTACACTTAATATCAGGTTCCCATCACTCCAGTATAATTGTAAGGCCCTGTCTGAATGCCGTAATTTCTGACAACATCTGTCAAAGTACTTCATTCTGTTTACAGTGAGGTATAGATCAACCCCAATAGGAATACTTTACCCCTCCAGTATCCCATCCTCACAGTATACAATCATGTGGCTCAACTAGTGTTATCTTTAGCTGGTGTTCACACCTTTGTGCTTGGAACAAGTCGATCCTCCTCCTTGGTAACTCACTGTTATCCATAACTTCATCCTTTCCTCACCTATCCTATTCACTCATAGGTGTCTCCTGCAGTCCTGCCTTATTGCCACCATAACTCTCTCCCTCATGACTGTGTTCAGGAGCTCATTTACATTGCATGAGTTATGTGCACAACTCTCCATCAAGGGATTATTATAATTCAGACTTCCTATTACCTAGACTCCTACCTCTGATCCTATATCCCCCTGGTTCTCCATCATTAACATTCACTTTCATGTGTAAAAATGATGGATATATCTTAACATATTGTGATAGCTACATTAAAGGTCACCACAGCACTCACTTGTTTTCAATATCTGTAACAAACTTTCTTTCTCCAAACTTCAACACTAATAGTTTCAACTATATGCAGTTCAACTATACCCATAACTATAGGTATTATCTAAGTGACAGAGGACAGAGCCTCCATGTAAGCACCAGCTACTTGTATGAAAGCATCACTCATTCAGTTGCATGACTCTTCAAGAAATCTGTTGGACAATCTCTATAGCTCCAAGAAGAAGTGGTAATATCAAACATTCCTTATTTGATAACCCCAATTCAAAATATTTCTTGAACCTTATTATAATACATTTTGCAGTGTTTTCTATCCCAGTCATATATATTAACATTCTTTTTTCTTTATTTAAACACTTTTATTGAATTAATTATCATCATCATCATCATCATCAGCCCCTCTTTTTCTCATTTTTCTACATGGGGTCGGGGTATTGTGTTAACTGTTGCCAACTCTATCGATTCAGTGCCACACTCCTGCCTTCTTCAACACTCATGCCTGACTGTCACAGAACTTCTTTCACACAATCCATCCACCTCTTTGCTGGACATTCTCCCTTCCTCTTACCTTTATTTTGTCTGTCCCAAATCTTCCTCACCAGATTGTCTTCTGCTTTTCTACACATGTGCCCAAACCACCGTAATCTGTTCTCTTTGATCTTTTCTGCAATTGGCGCTACTTTGGCTTCTGCTCTTATCTCCTTATTTCTTCGTCTGTCCTACAGTGTACATCCTATCACCTTTCTCAGGCACTTCATTTCCATCATCTCTATCTTCTTCAACTGTTCTGCCTTTACTGCCCAGGTTTCTGTACCATGCACTAGTAGTGGTCACACCACTGTCTTGTACACCTTACTTTTCTGCTTCTTTGGCATTCTTCTGTCATAGACTATACCTGAAACTCTATGCCAGTTGGATGCAGCCCCTTGGAATCTAGCTTTGACCTCTTCATTTAGACTACCCTTGTCCTCAACTACTCCTAACAGATACTTGAAGCTGTTTACCTGTTCCACTATCTTCCCTTCTATCTCTGTTCTCAGCTTCGTCTGATTTCCCCAGTTTGCTGCCATTACCACTGTCTTATCTGTGCTTAGTTTCATCCCATGTGCCTTCAGATTTGCATTCCATTCTCCTATCCTTTGCTGAAGTTCTAGCTCAGAGTCTGCCTGTACTGCCACATTGTCTGCATACAGCAGCTTTGTTGATCCGTCCCCTCCAACCTGTTTGCTAATGTAGTCCATCACCAATATGAACAGCAATGGGCTCAGAGTTGAACCCTGATGCACACCCACACCCACTAGGAACCCCTCTTTGAGGCCAAACACTGTCCGTACCTGAGTCATTGGGTCCTTGTACATAGCCTGCACTAATTCTACCAATGTTTCTGGGACTTCAAACCACCACAGTACTGCCCAGATCAGCTTTCATGGGACCTTGTCATATGCTTTATCCAAGTCTATGAATACACAGTTGGACTCTCTCCTCATCTCTAGCTTCTTCTCAAGTATCTGTCTCAATGCAAACATCGGGTCAGTTGTGCTGCATCATGATCTGAATCCAAACTGCTCATCTCCCATCTTACATTCTACTTTCTCTGAAATATGGCTCTAGTTAATTTGATCATGTTTTACTCAATATTACTTGTGAAATAGGCAAATTTACATTTATTTAAAAGTAATCAATCTGTATTAACAGGTTCATGTTTACAAACATTATACTTCACTTATATTGCTATATATCATATAACCTAAGCAATATTACATAAATTATTCAATTCCTGCCTTTTTGAACAAGAAACATCTTTATTAAACCACGACTTAAGACATAAGCAATCACACATTTATATAAATGAAAACAAACCACACCGACCCAATCATACCTACATTTGCATAACAAAATCTCCCCCCTTTCATAATTGTCAGTGTATTAAACCATTTGCCAAAGATAATTTATAAGCTAATAAGTTTATTAAGTGCTAGACAAAAAAAGAAGTAAGTAGCGTCACCAAGGGCAGCGCACATCAAAATATAAAATTCCAAAAATAAATGGTTCTGCCACCAATTCCACTTAAAAACACTTGAAACTTGAAAACTTTAATAAAATATACAATGATAAGATAAAATAAACACACTGGCTCATAAACCGGATATGCGCTTTTGGTGTGCTACCTTTTTCAAATCTTAAATGTTTGCCAGTGAAACTTCCTCTTCAATACCTTCATTTCCTAGTGTTCACTCACTTAGATGCATTTAGTAACCATAGCAGCATACACACCCTTTTAATTATGTCATTTTGAGTGCTGAAGAGCTTTCCCTTTTAGTGCAGGCTTTAAAGGGACAAATGCATTCAGACCTGTAACTTTTTTCTTATGTCAGATAAGTGCTTTAGGATATGTTCCTTGAGCATTTGATTAGTTTTCCCTATGTAGTATGCCTTGCAATGACTGCAGGTTGCCACATAGATAATGTTCTTACTCAGACAGTTTGCAAATCCTTCAAACTTACAGTTCCTCTTAGTCAGGGGATGTGTAAAAGTATTTGAGATGCTTATATGAGAGCATGCCTTGCAACTTCCATATCTGAATGTACCAACTCTCCTGTTCATCTGAAAACTCCTGTCTTCAGAAATAGCTTCAGTTTCTGTTTTATAACATAATAGTCTTTTTAAGTTTTTCCTGTTCTTAAAAGAAAAGCTGGGCTGATCTCCAACAATTTCCCTAATTTTGTTGTCAGATGTTAACACTGGCCAAAATTTCTGATGGTATTACGAATAGCAAAATTGTCAGTACTATATGTCAACTGGCATCTCAGATTGGACTTTACCTCCTTTTGTTTGATCTTAGCTATTTCACCTTGGTCCAAAAAATAGGGTCTTCCTCTCTGAGAGTGTAGTTCCAAGGTAGTTGCTTCATTGGTCTGTGTCTCTTTGACTTTGCATCCTCTCTTATTAAAGTCATTGATAAGTTTAATTTGCTCCTCCCTATAATCCTCATCCCTCGTGCAGAGCTTGGACACTCGAGTTAGTTGGTTAGTCACTATGTTGTCAAGAACATGCCTGGGATGCATGCTAGTATTGTGTAGTAAATGATTGCACCATACAGGTTTCCTATACATTCTAGTATTGGTGCTTCCTGTGTCATCTAACATTAACTTAACATCCAAGAATTCTATCTCCATACTAGAAGATGTCACTTCAAACTTCAAAAATGAAGTTGTGTTGGTCAAAAATTGTACAAAATGTTCCAAGGAGGTTAAATCGCCATCCCATAAGAGAAAGACATCATCCACAAATTGATTATAGAAAATTATGCTTCTATTCCATTTGTTGTTAATATCCACTTTCCATAGCCAGTGGCAGCTGGTGACTTCAAATCAAAGGGGGGCTGCAGGAGACAGCTGAATGGGTGGGGTCAATGAGAAGGGGTGTGGTCAACTAGAAAGGGGAGGGGCTATGCTCAAAACCACAAAAACTAACTAAATACACTGCCCTGGGTGCCAAACCGTCATTATGAGAGTCCAATCAAGACAAAATGAAGTGTAGAAGAATAAAAATATTTTAGTGCATTGGCTGCATGACAGCTTACTATCTAGATGGAAACAAAAAGGTTGTGAGGCATGAAAAAATAAATTACTTTTTAAATACATTAATGGAACGCCAGTCAAAATCAAGAAGCACTCAACTCAAACCAGTTCTTGCACTGCAGTTTTAATTATAATTTATATTCAGCTTTATTAAAGTACCAAGTAACATGCTGAAAGTAGAAATGTCTGATGCCCCCACTTGTAAAAATGTTTCTTATGCAAAAAAAGACCTGCTGCCTGACAACTATCTACTTGTTTCATGGGGAAAACATGATCAAAGTAAAAAAATGAAAAGCAAACAAGAAATAAGCTCAAGGTACATTGCTTAAAAGGATTACTGTACACTGGAATTCTGTTTAGTTTACGGGTAAAGCCTGCAGAGATGACTGGAAGTCTCCAAGTGTAATGAGCTTCTTAAAATAATGTAATCTGTCCTTTATTACAAATACTGTCGTATGCATTTCAATATCCAAGGCTTATACATTATCTAGTTAAGTATTCTCTACATGGCAACAACAGAAAGGCTTTCAATGTTGGCAGTTCTTTAACAGTATGCTTATTAAAGCTTACTTGCATCTTACGATCTCAGCCAAGCTTACCTGATGGTCATTAAAGTATTGCTACTTAAACACAGAGCAACAGGCACTTTGAGTAATAAGCATAAATCAACAGTACAAAAAATATGACAGAAACCAGACCATTCTGCAAAAATCAAGGACAGATGAAAAGCCACTCTAGTAATTGTGTCTACCTTGGATGGGGGTGATACTCTGCACATTTACACTGCATAACTACTCCTTGCCTTGAGTCACTACATGGGGGAGTGGGGTGCAAGAAGTATGTCACAATTTGAAATGTCTCTGGCTGACTGTGATGGCCCTGACACATTTGTCATACCTCTCAACCTCAGAGCAAGAAATCTTGACAAAGCCATACAAAGAAGTGGGACAAAGGCCCAAAAATAAGGACATTTTTTAAATATTGCTCTTATAAACTTAGAAAGATAATAGAATAGATCTTGCATTAGTATGAATTTTCTGAATGGTATGAAATCTGAAACTCAAATGTCTGTCATTATTTTCTAACTTCAGTCTTTAATGATTTGTCACTAATTTGCCAAAAAACCCCACAATTTTGCCAAAAAAACCCCACAATTTTATGAAAAATGGGCCAAAATGTGATGTAAAAATATAAAATAGCCACACAATACAGCTGGGAACCTGTCAAAGAAGGGACACTTTAATATTAGTACTGCTAACTTGAGCAGCTGACAAAATAAAAAAATCTACATGCATTTCTGAAATAAAAGTAATCTATAACTCTGATTATTACAGTTATTTCTTAATTGTAAACCCTCCATGTTTTCTTCCAAAATTGCTATTTTGCGGAGGGATTACTAGGGGGAAGAGCAACATTTTGAGCCAAAATCAGGGACAGCTGAGAGGTTTGGCTATGCCTAATTCTATAAAGCAATTTATTTGCATGTACTTCTCAACCTGTTAATGCAATAAATCTGGACAAGGCCAAATATATTGGGGGAACATATAAACAGTACTAAAAATTGCTCTTGTATAAACTGAGACAGTTGATAGAACAACAGGTCTTACTTTAGCATGCATTTTTCTGAAGGTTATGAAGTCTAAAACTCAGTGTGTCATTATTTAGTCAAATGATTTGCCAGAAAACCATAAATTTTATGAGGAACAAACCAAAAATAAGAAGCAAAAATCTATTCATTCTTTGAAAATCTGGACATTTGGGAGGTATAGTTCAGCTGGGGCTGTCTTTAAGTTTGCCACCCTTACCCCTCACAAAATCATGGTCGAATGGAGCCTCCCCCTGCAGCCATTCCAGTGATCCATTACTTGGCTATTTCACTCCATTTACCATAAACACTAATGTGCATACTGATTTACTTCTATGATGATTTGGACTTCATTTGAAAGTTTTATTTTGCATTTTACAGCACAAACACTAAGACATCTGCTAAACAAACTTAGCATTAAAACTTCTCTGCCCTTGAAACTCACATTCACTGAAACAGCATTGAAACCCACATTCAAAGAAAATACATTTTACCAGTGGCAGAACTGCCCAATTCAGAACATCTTTCCAGTAAACAATGAAACAAAATGCATGCACCCATAATGACAAAACTGCCCAGTTCAGAACATTTCCATCATAAAAGTCTACTCAAACTTCTACAGTCCACCATTATCAGTAAAGATGCACAATTCTACAGTCCACCATTATCAGTAAATATGCACAATTCTACAGTCCACCATTATCAGTAAATATGCACAATTCTACAGTCCACCATTATCAGTAAATATGCACAATCTCTGAAGAAGTAAAAAAGTCATCTAAATAATTCCACATTAAATAAATCTGTAACTAATGAAAAGGTTGCTGCTAGCAAACATCTTTATATTTCATGGTTTCATCGAAAAATAAAGTGTCTGATGCCCCTGAGGAATACATTGCCTATATTACATTAAAAATGATAAGCTAGTAATATTGCAATAGGAAATGGATAGCAAACCGATAACAGGCTCATAGTATCTTAACTTTTTCAGTACGGCAGCATTCACCCCTTGTGGGAATAGAACCAACAACCTTCTGCATCAAAAGCAAGTACACAACCTGTTGTGCTATTAACAATGCGAGCTGACTTAGCATAAGCAGCACTAAACTTCTCTTCCCCCTGCAGCTCTCAGATCCTTGTAAAATCTACTCAATACTCAACTGCATCTCAACTTCGCAACACAATAAATCTGGAAAAAGTCAAATTTATTGGGGGGGTGGGGTCAAAAGCCCAAAAACCAGGGACACATTAAACATTGCTTGTATAATCTTGGAAAGTTGCTAGAATAAAATGCTGTGTTACCACCATACATTTTACTGCCAAGGAAGGTCCCTATGCAAAAGAGTCAGAGCAACATACCACTATGCCAAATCAGCTGCTTTGTGAAAGAGAGGAAGACTGAAACTTAAATGGCTATCATTTAATGAAGTCAGTTCTCACCATAGCTGTCAACCTCTTAGCACAAAACACCTGGACAAACTCAGTAATGAGGGAATACAACCCTCAAAAGATATTCAGTGAATTCAGTTCTTGCCATAGTTGTCAACATTAGCACAAAAAACCTGGACAAAGCCAATAATGGGGTAATACAGTCCCAAAAATAAGGACAAATTTCAAATATTCATCTTATAAACTTACAAAACTGCTAGAATAGAAGGTTGTGTTACTATGTATTTTCTGCAGAATATGAAGTCTGAAATACAAATGCCTGTGAATTCTACTTCTGACTGAACAAAAACAATTTTCAGCAGAGGCCCAGGGAGAAATACTGCAGACACACGTATTTGTAAAATGGCAGGACACCAGAGCAAATCCACACAAACACAGGGATGAGATGCAGACTCCACACAGAAGGTACCCCAGCCAAGAATCAAACCAGAAAACCTATAGCTGTGAGGCAACAGTTCTACCACTGCACCATCAAATATGTACAGAATTAAACATTCAGAAACCTGAAGTCTGAAATTCAAATGCCTGTCAATTTTATGTAACATTTGTTAATCAGGACAATCTGAATTGGAACAAAAAAAAAAATTTCAGAAGAGGCCCAGGAAGAAATAATGCAGACATGTCTTTGTAAGTAACATAGGACACAAAAGCAAACCTACACAAACACAGGGAGAAGATGCAGACCCCCACACTGAAGGCACCCCAGCAAAGAATCAAACCCGAGAACCTGCAGCTGTGATGCAACAATACTACCACTGCACCATCAAATATCAAGCATTGCAACATTTAGAAACCACAGATATTATGAGGAACAGATCAGATCAAATATGAGGCAAAAATCTGCAATTTTTTTTTATAAATGGTGGTGGGTAGGGAATTCAGGTCCTTAACACCTGCATACAAGGTACAGGGTTCAAGCCTAGGTATCTCTACCCACCACCATTTGTTCTCTCTAGCCACCAGTATATAGTAACTGGGGCATTACACACACACACACTCAGATTTGAGTATACTACTTTTGATCTAAGCCTCTTTTTGCTTAACAACCCCCTGCTAGTTGTATTTAATAACTATTGTCATAAAATATTGAAAACACAAAATACTGAAATTATTTTAATACAGGAAGGCATGCCCACTTCAGTCAGCCACACCACCTGCAAATTATATATACCAACATGCAGAACAACAGTTGGGAAAGGACAAATTCCCTTTTTCAATATTTTGAGTTTTCAACATTTTGACTTTCACTATTTTGAGTTTTCAGACAATGAATGACACCCAGCTATATACTTATCTGTAGAGAGAGATGCCATTTCTGGCATTAGAACTGGCTGAATACACTGCTAGATGAATGCAGGAAGAAACACATCTTAAAACATTGCCAGTTTCTTTTTTTCTTTCTGTCTTTCTTGCTGATCATGTTTGGGGGGTGGGAACAGCAGATATCATAAGTAAGAATGGGTACTAATAGCAAAATTTCATATATACCTAAACTTATGTCATTTGGGTTCAGTGTATATGTATGAGGGCTCACAAGTTATATTTAGAGTATGGGCTAAACAATGGAATAGATGTTTTGGTATGTCGGGGTACTGGTATGTGTGTTATGTCTGCTTTGCCCTCTTTGTACTAACTTACTCATATGTACTCATCCTAACATTAACTCTACCCTGTACCTAATCACCCTATGTATTGCTTTACTAAACAGCCTTTCCCACACAGTACCACAATGCAGGCTGTGTCTGTCTGTGAGGTAGTGGTCCTTTTTATCATATGTATTTCTTTTTTCTGTAGCTGATCAGAAGAAGATACTATATGGTTTCCTTTTTTATTCAGGAAATGTATGGTGATGCTTGTTGTCAATCAGCTGACTTGTGGATGTGCTTGCAGTGATATGATGTGTATCGTTGTAAGTACAATCAACAGTTAGTTTTATACTCATATACAGGTACACTTAAAATAGTTAAAACACACATATTGGCTCCAAAATTGAATTAAAACTAGATCAATTCCTCATTGTGCATACTCTGAGACAATTGTACAATGATTTTTGCAATGGGGCAATCTGTCTTCATCCCCTGGCATTTGTATATACTCTCTTCAATACCAAGGATAGGGCACTAATGTCAGCCATCTGATTTGACAACCAAACTATGTCAACTGAAACAGATGTCAAATTTAAAGACAATCAAATAAATGATCTCTCTGTCTTCATACAAACACACACACACACACACACACACACACACACACACACACACACACACACACATGCACGCATGCACACACACACACACACACACACACACACACACACACACACACACACAAGAAACACACACACATACCCGCTACCTACACACACACACATCCAGCGTACGACCCGGTACACTCCTACCAGCCCAGCGATCAGCTCTCCTGCAAGACCCATCAGCTACCTTCACTCCAGCGATGATCAGCTACTAAATCCCCAGCCAGTACATCCAATCCAGCCTACCACCAGCCCAGCGATCAGCTCTCCTGCACGACCCATCAGCTACCTCCACTCCTAACCAGTGATTAGCTACTAAATCCACTCCTAACTGACGAGCAGCTACTAAATCCCCAGCCGGTAAACTCCTGCATGCTGCTGCTGCTACTAAATCCTGCATGCTCCTCCTTCACCAAATGACTGACGATCAGTGCACACACACTAAGTCCTGCGAGAGCTGCTCTCAGTCTTCTTATTGGTTCTGACTGCGGCTGAAGCAGTCCGGAGCTCCTCTGTGTGGTGCGGTTGTCACCGCACAGAATCCAGGTATCTCATAGCAATGATTGCTGGGTACCTGTTTGTCCCTATCCGGACTGCTGGTAAGGCAGTCATGAATTTTTAGTTTCACAGATATTTTTTTTGTTTTATTTTCTAGGTGGGAGGGCTGCAGTCCGGCAGTCCGATAGGACAAGCCGCTCCTGTCTATAGCTCTTCCCATTTTGCCAGGACCAGATTGGCATAACTATTTGCGCATGGAGTTCCCATCGCTACCCCCAACTTCTGCCAGTAGTAAGTACTACCATACAGAAACACATTGTTAAGTGCTGTACAACTGAGATTCTCATTTGGATAGATACAAATTACTATGTTATGATGCATTTGCATCACAACTATTAATGCATAATATTTTTAAAAGTCTTATTATTCTCACTACATATTTAAGTCCAACTTTAAGAGTAATTTAGTGAACTCTTAACTGTGTTTCTGAGAATGCACCATCTTAGACGGGGCTTGTCTGTTTCTATATAACAGTGATACTGCTTAATGATCAGTAGAGTCATTTATTTTGAACAATGAACATTACTTTCCCTACCTTTGATTATACCACAAGTAGCTACCATTGCTTTTTAAGTGACCCTTAATCCTATTCAGCACTTGATCATTAGAATTTTCTTTCTTTGAGTGCACTATTTGCAGTCATTGCTAACATCTACTTCCTTTAACCACTGATGCATGAGTGTAAATACACACTGTTCCAGCCAATAAATCCACACCACCCCTGATCAACCTCAACTCTTTTAAAGTGCCAAGTTTCAAGTAATAGCAAATAGAAGAGCCACTCTTTTTTTATTATCCAGCGTAGTGTATTAATACACAGACGGCAAAATGTTTCAGTTTTCTGTTGTGATGGCTTATCTGTTTTCCAATTGGTCCTCCATCTCTCCCTTGTCACTTTGATCCCTTCTCAAATGTGACATTACTCAGAGGTCTATCTATTCTAATAAAGACATTTTGTGCCAATCATCTCCAGTTTGCCTTAAACCCTGACACCCACAATTAGTTCAGCACTCTCCTTAAACCCTGACACCCACAATTAGTTCAGCACTCTCCATTAGAACTGCTCACCTTTTGAACAACAGGAATAAATATGCCTGTTGATGCTACCTAATTACCACCATTTGCTCTTGTGCCTACTAAAAGGGCCAGACTGGGTTCTCATGGCTACTGAGTAACCATGGTCTAGAAAGATCCTTTATTCCTTGTACTTTACTTAGTACCCAGAGTTTAGAAGACAGGCTTTCCTTCAGCAAGTTTTACATCTCAGCACAATTGGTCTCTGTCTTTATTTATTTCTTTTTCTAGTTTGTACGTGCACATGGTAAGTTCTCTGTCCAATTTAATCTAAGCATTAATCACAAGTCAATTCTGTCAGAAGTTTCCCTACAAACTCCTTATACTCCATTCCTTTCTCTTGTTCCAGGATTCAGATTATTCTTAAGTTCTTTCTGGCTTTGGATTACTACTGAATGCTTTGCATACTTAATGCCTTTCTCTTCCACCATATCAAGCCTTGCCTCTGCAGCATAAGATCTCAACTTTGGGTACAATTTTGCATTTGTCAGAGCCTGGATAGTGTACAAATACTCATTCACACCATCACTGATGCCTTGCAGCTACTTCTTGGTAGTGTCTATGTTGCTCTGCAGTTTTATGTTGATTTTCTGTAATTCTCTAAATATCATTCTCAGGGACCCTTCTTCCTCTTTGCCCTCTGAAAAGGGATTGACAATCAAGGATTAAGTCATGGGCTGCTTGTTCAGCTCTAAAAGTCTAGCCTTTAAAGAAAAACACTCCTTTCTCTTTTAGTTTTTTTTTCTCTTTGGCATAGGTATTAGCAATTTCACATTAAATACTTCAATAATTTATTTTATTTTGGAGTATTTTAAATGAACTATTGCATTTCTAGGAGTCATCTAAGGAGCTGTCGTACTGTGATTAGTGCCATACCAGAAGCCCACAATAAGGTAATTCATTTTTATGATGACTTGTGCATATGCAAGCAAGCAACACCGTGCAGTGCCACCAGTTGGTGCTCACATGCATTTTATGCTGTAGCTCACTGCTCATTTCTTCCAAATGATGAACAATTTGACCACTGACTAGTTGTCAACATCATCATCTAAAATTACCACCAATATTGAAATGACAGCAATCTTACCTCTGATAAACAGCTTTGATATTTGTCCCATAGTACTGCTGCCATCACTGTATCAGTTTTATTCCAAATTCAGTAAAAGGTTTGCAAAAATGGTTTAGAGTAGGCACTGGTCTTTACACATAATAGTACAACTAACTGTCTTGTAATGCAGGAGCTCTTCTTCTTGTCTAATGTTTACAACTGTCTACATTGCAAAACACAGATTTTTTTTTTTATTAGAAAAGATAGAAGGTTTTCATAGCTAACATATTTTGGAGATATGAAAAGCTTTCGAAACAGAAAATATCTCGCAGTGCATTAATTTTCTTATTGAAAATAAGAAACAATTACATTCTTGTTTTTGTTGACTTCAGTAGTGATACAAATTAAATCCATTTATTAAGGTGAATCTATATATAGATATAGATATAGTTATAGATATAGATATAGATATAGACATACATTAATTCTGAGATCTCTGCACCTTATTGCTGTGGGAATATTCTTAGGTACTGCCAACATGGATTAGTATATATTCCATCACATTCACACAAGTAGTTCAGCAATTCTGAGGATTGCAATTGTGGTCTCAGAATTTCACTAGCTACCCCTTCTTATCTTTTTTGGGAGCTCTTTTATTATAATATTTTAAGACCAAAGATGGAGCATAGCTACATTAAGGTAAATGAACATTCTGGGTTTGCTGCAAAGTGTTCAAGAAAGAAATGGTTTTAAGTCTTGCACTCCTCAGGTTGCTCAATGCCTCATTAACTGAGTCTTTTATATCCTGAGTATGTAGCAAATTTAGAAACACAGGAAATTAGCCATCAATGGAACCAAAAGATGTCTAGCCTTTAACACCCCTAAGAAAAGAGTCTTAGCCCTTAAAAATCATATGCAAAGTGGTGAAACAAAATGCAACATTTGCATTTCTTTCTGCCTTTGTTGTGAAGTTTGTTGGTTGCTTGTTGTTTCATTCTTATTTTTCACATAAAATAATGATTGTATGTGAAAAGCAGGACTTAAAAGAATTATGCTATCATCGCCAATGCTGTCTCCCTTCCTACTTAGTGAAGTCCTTTTGGGGATGGAAGTTTCATGTTTTAGTTTCTGCTTAGAAAAGCAGCAATTTAGTAAATGAAAAACGTAGTACACAAGTTTCTGATATACCCATAGCATCTAACAAAGAGAAAGTGCCACTAAAACATAGGGAAATGAGTATATCATTGCTTATTTTTATTTTATTTCTGCTCATTGCCAGCAAAGGGGGTCTGCCAGGAAGCATATATTAAACATAATGAATACAAAATCAAATATTTGACACCTCGGCCTAGACTGCACTAACATTTAATTAATATTAGGTATTCATTAAATATTACCCATATATAGGTGCCTGGTGTTTAAGTTTGTGTTTTTAATGTTTAACACCTGTCAGGATGTTACCATGATTGGCACTACATAAAGTGAAATCAGCCCTGATCTTAGGTCATCACAATGCAAAGCTTGACACAATTCATAGCAGATTTGTGCAATAGTCAAGCTAAACAATAAGGTTTTATGGAGGAGATATTTCCAAATCATTTTCACATGGACTGGTGACTTTTTCAAGTTGAATCTGGGATCAGCAAATGTACATGGACGACCAGAGGAACAGTTTGCTCATGTAAGACTTTTTGACTCCACATGATCTTTAAATACCATTAAGAATGCACACTTATACTAATGATCTCTTCCTTTACCTAGGAAGGCCATGCAGGCAGTTCCTGAGGTGAATGTGTGGCTCCCCATCCATTCATGTGTTTATTTTGAAGGGGGGGCATAGTATTATTATTATGCATAATGAGGGAACGTTATTCCATACATGAGGAATGGTAGCAAATGATAATATTTTCAGTCACATTGCTGTGTGTCTTGGTTTATGCAGGAAATTATTTATTAACATGTATTGCACATAAGAACAGTATTTCTGATGAAGTGCTCTTGAGTGAGTTTATCTTGTTCACTCTTTTTGAAAATACTTGACCAGAAGTGATTTTTAATATAAGCTAATGCAAGGGACAAAACTCAAATATTTCAAATATTATTTCCAATTAGGCATGTACTTTGAAATTCCATTTGCAAAATTATTCTACCCCCCCCCCCCTTGCAAACAAACCTGGCACAACCTTCTTAATTACTTAATATAGTCAGATTTCCCCTTCAGAGACTTATGAAGACCAGTATGCATCTCTGTAGCTTCACACCATAGAAAAGCTGATAATTCACAAGTTTTTGACTCCCATGTCAAAAAGTTCAGTGCAAAGTTGTAGGTGATATAGCAAATTAACTTGAAACATACCTGATGTCTTTTTGATGTTTTCCCATGAACGTTTACTTCAGCAGCTTCACAAATATCACACTTTTGCTAAACAGCAGATGGCACTCTGATATGAATGTTGCACACACAAAAAGATCTCTGCATGTTCTGTGTAACATCTTTTGTATGAAATCTAGTATAAATTGCAACTGTAGAAATGGGATTCCTGGTAGTAAAGAATGAAAAAGTGCACATTGACAGACAAGCAGACAGATATGCTCAAGCTAAAAATAGAAATGTATTGTTTAAGTGTTCCGGAACTGTTCACACTCAGTTTCTACTGCGCAGACATCCATTTTTTTGCTGCAGGACAATAAAGTGAAAGTATGTTAAGCAATGTTAAGTAAGTTTACTGGTTTGCAAAATGTTAACTCACTTAACATTGCTTAACATACTTTCACTTTATTGTCCTGCAGCAAAAAAATGGATGTCTGCCCAGTAGAAACTGAGTGTCAACAGTTCCGGAACACTTAAACAATACATTTCTATTTTTAGCTTGAGCATATCTGTCTGTTTGTCTGTCAATGTGCACTTTTTCATTCTTTAGTCTTATTTTTCTCGATGAAACTGCAGTGGTGGTGCTGCAGTAGCGTTGTCGCCTCACAGTTAGACATTGTCCTGTTCGATTCTCAGCTAGACCGTCTTCTGTGTGGAGACATGCATGAATGGGCGTACCTTCGTTGAAGGTTGTGCATCAGGGCTGGCAACTGGGCACGTAAAAATCTACTGCCAATCATTAGCGGACCGGAGTTCCGCTGTGGCGATCCCTAACTGGGAAATGCCGAAAGACACAACAACATTTTTCTCGATGAAAAGTAATGCATCACAATAAACTATTTAAGAAAGCATTCTAATAGATGACCTTCTCCAGTATGTTCCATTTCCTCCCATCTTCATGGAATATGACAGTCTTTAGAAATATTTTTTCAACAGTATGCATGAATGTGATTCTGTATGATGAAAGCGTATATTAAACAACACACACACACACACACACACACACACACACAGATACACACACACACACACACACACACATTTTTTCTAGGAGAACTTGAATTGCAACTCCTTGAAACATAAGTATTCCCTATGGAAATAGTCTTTCAAGGAATCAATCAGGAGTCATCTTTATGACATGAATTATGAATAAGACTTGAGGTGGTATGCATTGTAAAAACATAGCCAAATGCACGCTGATAGGCCTCAAGAGGCACAAAGATCTATTCTGGTCATGTGATAACACCTGTGCCATGCAGTTTAGCATACATTATTGTATAATAGTTAATGGTGCACCACAATAGCCATATTATTATTGACCATAAAGAAATATTGGCAATATCATAAAAAGCATTTGCTTGCACTCATCACTGCAGAAGAGGAAAGTAACTAGTGTGAATTCTGATTATTTTCACTTTATTGTTGTTTCCTACTAAGAAGCTGGCTTCTTCTGTCTCCCTGTGCAGCTATTTACTGTTTTCATTGTAGCCTCTCCAACAATGTATTACTTCTAAGATTCTTAAATGGATTTATTATGTATCATCATGCCTGCCTTAAAATATAAACTCCTGTGAATAAAATGTCTAACATCAACAACATCAGAAGCTTAAAGCATCATTATACAAAACATCTCCATGTGATTTTACAGTTGCATTACTTTAAGTTCTAGAAAATAGAGTGCATTATCTGCTCTACTTTTACTGCCTAAACATTGTTTGTGCATGAGCTGGTCCTAGCCTGTAGTTCTCTGCTAGTTTTCAGTGTAGTCATTATTTCAAGTTGAGATAAAAAATTGAAAAAATCTTTGCCTGATGTTCATTTTTTCCTCATTCCAGTGCAGAAACCAGTTTGCCACTTTAATTGTATTATTTCTTCACAGTACCAAGGAAGAGAATTCTATAAGTACATCCCCACCTCACCCACGCACCCCACACACACACACACACACACACACACACACACACACACACACACACACACACACACATCTTTTTCCTACGAGAACCTGAATTGTAACTCCTTGAAACATAAGTATTCCCTATGAAAATAGTTTTTCAAGAAATCAAACATCCAGATAGTAAACCAAATCACCACCCAGTCCTTACAAAGTTATTGTCACTCTAAGATCACTGCCATACCTCTCAACATGGAAACATCAAAAATCTGGACAAGGCCCATGAAAAATAGGTACAAATCTGTATGCTGATTAACATAAAATTTGCATACATAATCCCACCCACTCCAATGGAACTGTGGGATACCAACTTTCAAATGCAAACTGAAGAACAGACAACTAAAATATGACACCAGAGTCCCCTTGCAGCCATTCCAATGTCCCATTGCCTGTCTATTTTGCCCCAATTACCATAAACACTAATGTGTGCATACTGCTTTTACAATGATTATTTGGATTTTTTTTTACATTTTATAGCACAATGCACAAACACTAAGATATCTGCTAAACAAAGCTGCTAAACAAAGCAATACTGTCTCACAATGAAAATAGACTTAGCATTAAAACTTCTCTGCCATTGAAACTCACATTCATTGAAACAGCATTGAAACCCACACATCACATCCAAGGAAAATGCAAGATTCTGACCAGTGGTGGATAAAGATTACCTTTGGGCTGTTTTCAAATCATTGGCCCCTTGCACACAAAACAAGAAACATGCATGTGTTCTTTGACACACCTTCCTGACTTTATTAAATTATATTTCTTGTATAATACAGCACACTTGTTAGACAGAGTGCATTTTAAACTTATTGTTTGAACATTTTCCAGTAGGCAATGAAACAAAAAGCATAAACCAATAATGATAAAACTATCCAATTCAGAACATGTCCATCATAAAAGTCTGCTTCCACATATAAATAGAATGACAGTAGTGTAAGCCATAGGCATCTTGCACAGCTTCTCACACATTTTCAATTTTAGTTTTATTTATTTATTTATTTTTTTGGGGGGGCAAACATTTTGGAAAGTTGTTAGAATAAAATGTTGTGTTACCACAATGCATTTTATTGTCAAGGCTTGAACCCAGGACCCTGTGCACTACTGTCAGAGCAACATACCACTATGCCAAATCATCAGTTTCTTGAAAGAAAGGAAGACTGAAACCTAAATGGCTATCATTTAGTGAATTCAGTTCTCACTTCTCACCATAGCTCTAGTCTCAACCTCTTAGCACAAAAAACCTGGACAAAGCCAATAATGGGGGAATACAGCCCCAAAATAGGGACAAATTCCAAATACTGATCTTATAAACTTAGAAAATTGCTAGAATAAAAGGTTTTGTGTCACCATTTAGTTTTTGAAGAATGTGAAGTCTGAAATTTAAATGCCTGTCATTATTTACTGAATTTAATCATTCAGTGATTTGCCACAATCCCAAAAAACACAGATTTTATAAGGAACACATTAAAAATATAAGGCTTTAATTTAGAAGTGGTGGCAGCTAGGGAATTAAGGCATTTTTACCCTGTACCCAAGGTACAGGGTTTGAGCCTGAGTACCTCTAGCCACACACATACACACACACACATCATTCAAATGTTACTGCCTATTCTGACTTTAATCCTTGGAAATAGATAATTTGTAAGGCTCTCACCCAGTGGGAACAAACAGCTTCAATACAGTGACATGAAAGTCAGAGATTAATAATCAACACTGAAGACAGAACAAAAACAAATCAGTCCTTGTTAAACTGGAGCTGCCCACTTCATATAAATACATCTTTTCAGCAGATATTTTCTTGGGCTTTACTATAGTTAGGTGGTTCAGGCAAAACTGCCTAGCAAGCTACAGGAGACACTTCCAAAACACATCTATTTTATAGCCCTCTGTCTTAACATGTTCATGTTCCTGCTTTAGTTCAGTCCCAAAGCACACAGGCATTCAAGTATTATTCAATTCATGCTGACCCATTATTACATCATCTTAAACTCAGACGATATTCCTATTAAACATTTTTTACACATGCTATCAATTAGCTATACCATTTGCCACAGAATGTGGAGCTAAGCAATAAGCATATAAATCCAAGGAATGTGGCAATTTTTTTAAACTAATTTATAGTTCCTCCTTTGAATTTGCTACTTTTTTTTTTTTTTTTTTTACTTTTCTGCATTTCGGCACCTGACTGGCTTTTTCAATGAAACATGGCTATACAGTACTGTTACCAGTGAACGAAATCTGATCTCCTCCAAAAAAAAGTGAGAATTAAAGTGCTGCATCTCAGTTATGTGTTAATAAAATAAGGGCAAACTCGCAAACATTTTACTGCACAAACTGGAAAACGTGTGCTGCTGTACAAGGTATGACATGACATCAATGTAACAGTCTTAGCTTGTATTGAAGAATCTTTGCATTGTTTACAAAACACAGCAATAGGATATAGCTTCTGTCTTTCTCATCTGGTTATCAAAGAGTAAAAAGAAAAATTTAGGATAATCAGCAAAAGAGGACTATGAAGTGAACAGCAAAATGTGCAACCCAAAGCAAAGCAGGACCAGAAGAACTTCATACTGCTGCCACAATTTCTTCAGCTCTTGGATCATGCAAAGGACAAAAATCAAATCACACTTCACCTAGACCCATATTTTTGAAAGTCTAAAATGGATAGACAAAGAAATTAGGTAATAAATCCCCATTTCTTTGAAGTATATGCAAAGTCACTGCAGTTCCCTCTTCTCATCCAACCAATTTTGTGACAGACCACAATGTACCACTTCTGTTTATTGCATATTTTGGGCTTTCCAGTAAATACAGTCATGCAGTACTATTGACCAGGGGAAACAAATTAGAAGATCAAGGAATTTTTATTCAGCTAAATAGCAAATAAATACCAATTACCTTCCTGTGAACTTTCAGTGAAGAATACTTTATTCCGGGAAGAAAAAAAGCTGAAAAATGAAAAAAAAGATGAAAAATCAGTGTGTGTAAGGAAGCTTGAGTTTAGCAAGCTTCCTGTTAATAAAGGATAGGAGTAGTTTTTAGGTACTCCACACAATACATTTTGCGCAGCTCAGGATATAGGAGGAAGTGTTTTAAGTAACATCCAAAATGCGTTCAAAATGTACAGAATTCTGATCAGCATTAGCAAAGTGTCTGTGCATGGTCTGGAATACTACCGTTAACTTATGTAATGGTTGGCAGACTGTTTGCTTTTGTTCTCCTAACCATAAGTGAGCATATCACAGCAGTGCACAAATGCTGAGAAGTGCATTGCTGCAATGTGTTAGTTTTCTCACATACACACACACACACACACACACACACACAAACACACACACACACACACACACACACACACACACACACACACACACACACACACACACACACACACACCTCTCTTCACAGAATACATAATATGTTTCCTATTTCAGCCGAATCCCATTCACCCGGTAAGATCCATTTGAAATTTCCAGTTCGCTTGTTAATCCCCGCTTGCAGATAGAGTCAAAAGAGAAGATCCAAAATACTCGTTTAAATAACTGTAAAAGAGAAAAGATCCAAAATGCTTGTTTGAATAAATGTTTCCTGCTCGCACTCACAGATCAGATCGTGGAAACAGAAATGCATTCAAAATGAGCCAGCCAGCTGGAAATGTGTACACTGGAGCCCTTGAGCTCAATTCCAACAGGCTGGTAGCCCCGATGGAGCTGACGTCATTGCACATGTGATGACATCAGCTCAAAATAAAAAAAAAAAAAGGGAAAAAAAATTAAAAATAAAACTTAAAAAAGGTTGGAAAAAGTTGGAAATGAAGGGGTGCCACTTGGGAATCATGGCACCCCATTATTTGGACCCCAAAACTCGGTGAAAACCGAGTAATTCGGTGCAGTTTGGAGGTATGATCACTGCAACTAGCAAAAAGTCTTTTCCTGGAATTCAATAACAATTGTGTAGGCACCGCACTAAGCCTATACGATGTAAGCATGTTAGCATGATGAGCAATAGTGCTAATCCAATATGCATGCTGCTCATTATGCCTAGACGATTGCAAGCAGCTTTTCATGGCCAACAATACTGTTCTCAGCCATGGAAAGGTGCTTGCAAGCATAAGCACTGAATGCAAACAAAGTGGCTTGCATATAGGCAAAGCTCACATGCAAGCATGTGCTGTAGCCAGACATATTAAAGGCAAATACAAGGAAAGAATACAGAAAGAGGGAGACTGAAATGGGAGAACTGCATACAAATTGTGTTATACTGCATAATTAATTAATGTGGAAGTGGAAATGTGTAAAATGTTCTCAAAAATCACAGGCAAATAAGATAAAATGTATAAGGAACATTTCTGACATAAAGCTGGTGTAATGATAGCTAATGTCAATAACAATACACTAGTTATGCAAGTAAATAAAAATGGACATACTAATAAATGATGCAATAGGGACATAAAGCTGCAGTGTAACAAAGGGGAGTGAAAATGTTAATTATATGTTAATTAAATGCTGAGTTGAGATAACATTTAACAAGGACAGAAGATACATTGTGGGATGAATGCACAGACCACAGTTATTGCATATGAGACATATATACAGGGAATTTATGTATGCAAGCCTACAGTACTACTATATTCTCCACCTCAACATGTACACACAAGAACAAATGGACCTTACAGGTGTCATGTCAGGTACATCACAAATGGGCATGTTTTTGCAAAGAAATGACAGTGGCACCCATAAGAAAGGGGGTTTATAATATGTAATAGACAAGCAAGTGTTTTATAGTTATGTAAATGTTAAATAGTAAACTAATGACACATAGCATACATTAGTGACAAATGAAAACACAGATAAGATGGCATATTATGAGTTCAGGTTTTCTATTGGTGATTTGCAAACATCCCTGACATCATTATACAGGGCATACTCACATGGAATTAAATGGGTCTACCTGACAACACCGATGAGCTAAAACACCGACAACGAAATCACTGACACCACAAAACCAAAAGTTCAGAAACACGAAACGTCACATACCCGACAAACCACAATCCCGACACTCAACAAACAAAACAAATCCCCTGTCCAAAAAGCACACACACAACACAAGCACACCAAAAACCTTATAAACCTACGCTGAACCTTACATACACAACTATCTATGCACTAACCTTAACCCAAACCCTAACCCCAAGGTCTGTCACTATCGCACACTCACCTAACCTGTGCCCTAACCCTAACTCACTTAACTTGCCCTATCCCTAACATCTGTCACTATCGCACACTCACCTGACATGCACACTGACCCTAACTCACTTAACCCTCCCCTAACCGTACAGACCGTTGCTATCGCACACTTACCTTACTCTAACCCTGACGTCCATCACTACCACATACTTACCCACTAGCGCTCATTTGACATGTCGGTGTTCTCAGCGTCGGGATTCTCAACTGTCGGTCATCTTCGATGTCGATCTTCCGGTGTCGGTCTTCTCGTCATCAGCATTTCAAGTTTTCGGCGTTATCAGGTAGACCCAATTAAACACATTGGAAAGTTTCTAATGGGCTGGCACCATGCCATACATTAAGAAATGTTTATGGAATCACAAATCCGCCATTAAGCTGTATAGTGGGATGAAAACAATTGCAGTAATAAATATATGCACAGATGAAAACATGCAATACAGAGCATGATTATCTTGTGAATGGTAATGTATGTGAGCAATGAATGACATAATAAGCATTTGCGTCATGTCATTTTTGAACACATGTCAGAACAGATATCAGAGGGATGCATAACAATCATGGGTGCCACAGAAATAACGCATATTAGGCATGTCAGGAAGAACACCTATAAAGGGCTTAAAGCAGTTTACTATCATAAGGTGTATGGATGACCTACCTTGTAAGACAAGGCCTGTAAAAGGTATCCCTGTGAGTGTGCCATAACTATTGTCTGTGTGCAAACTATTGTTGTCTGACAGACAGATGTTACCAGATTCAATCCCCTGCCTATTATGCAAGGAGCTCTCTGAATCTCTGTTCTGAGTGCAAGTGCCACATTAGACAGCAATGGAGGCTGTCACAAATAACTGAATTGAATGTGTATATCAAGAAAGGAGTTACAAATATAATGTAAACAATTGCCTTTAGTCAAAATGCTGGGAAGGAGCTACACATTACTGTACACAACCGTGAGCAGTACAATCTCAATGCTTCCTTGACAAGGAAGCTGTTTCCATTGTGTAGTACACACACTGTCCCAGAACTGAACCACAGTCTGTATCAGTAGGTATGCTATACAAGTCAGTACTCAATGCATGTGCCACAGGAGCACTCACGGCACTGCATGCCCCAGATAACCATTTCACTGCTATGCAATCACATGTGATGATGTATCACTGTCCAGCACAATAACTAGATACAATGGTATGTATGTAATGTTTTGGTACATTCATATAATACTGCCCCTTTCATGAATTGAACAGCAAGCTACTAACGACATGTGGATCAACCTCAAGTGCCACAGTGAAAGTCTTAATATTATTGTGGCACGCCACCTATGCTAACTTATTACATCAGATGTATGAGTGGTAAACAATCACTGAGATAGAAGACATGGTGGAAACCTCTCCCACTGTAAATGGACACATTATAACTGTGGTAGATGCCATTCATGCATTACAGTATAAGGCCACACAATGCTAACAGGCACTGAATGTGGATGTTGCACACGTGAGCATTTGACAACAGAAAACACATGATATTGCACAGGATGAATGCACCACACTAGAAGTGTCACTACAGCAGTGAGAGATGTTGAAATGTGAAGCCATTTGCATCATGTTATTGCTGAAAAGGATATGTGTGCCTGTAATTGCTGTACTAAGTCAACAACATGTAGCACGTTGTCTCATTCCCTCGTGCCAGAGGATAATGCTTCCTACATATGTTATGCAAGGAAAATGTAATCCAATGTCATCATCTGTCTGAATAAAGGCATTGTTATGTGACAATTATCATAGCTTTTTGTAGGAGGGATCAACATTTATACATGTACACAACAGATGTGTTTGACAACAGTGGTAGCGCCTTGAACTGTCTTATTGTGATGCAACGAAGTCTGAGCAGTAATGGGTGGATTTGACCTAACTACTCAAGATCACAAGTTAAAGACTAATGCCTGAATCACAAAGTGCCACACAACGTGTTGATGTACAACTGGGAACAGTGCACAGTTAAATGGATGTCATCACCACTGTTTATTAGCTGTATTTTTATGATAAAAAATGGTTGAAGTGTGCAATAATACTGAACTACACATCATATATGTATTTGAAGAATAGTATACACAGTGTGAGGGTGAAAGACAAACTAACAGCTGGCCTCAAGCATCCTACATATGTAACTATACAATGTACAAAGCACAGTATCAAAGTCATACAACACAGGAGAATTCACACTCCAAATGAACGATACTGTAGTTATGGTAGCATTATGACATCACTGTGTAGTCAAAAAGTTATTTTTCCTGTGGATGCTAGAATTTGCTAGTGTAACAGTGTGCTGCTGCAAATCTATATCATAATAGAAGTGTACATAATGGTGGTGGTGAGGTGGCCAAAGGTGTATGACAGTAATCACAGATGAACTAGAACCACCTACCTATCCACTGACACCATCTATACAACACATCAGCAGGAGCCAGCACCACAAGTGAATACAGAGTACACATTGATGAGGTCATTCTTTCACAAGTGAACTGATGCAATTTAAATTTCAGACTTCTCCTGTGGTACTTGCATTACTTACTCTATTCTCTAGAATGTTTAAATAGGTAGGCGGTTCAAATACAGCAGTGTTTAACTTTCACAAGTGTGACTGCAAATTAATTCAGGATTTTGTTTACACGCATTTGCAGTGGTGACTTTTTCAACCACGGATGGCTGTAAAAGTCATTTTACCAGACTCATCTCCATGGCAATACACTGCTGATGCCATCGCTCCATAGATACAGTATGCCTAGCTGCACCATTGTGTTGCAAACAAGTTGTGGATGGGAAAGGTGCGATAACGGGATGGTGGAGTTATGCAGCAGTTCAAACAGTTTATCAGAGTAGACGTTGATTGAGCACAAGCTCACCTAACTGCAAACACCCCCATTCACACACACACACACACACACACACACACACACACACGCGCGCGCGCACGCGCAAACACACACACACACACACACACACACACACACACACACACACACAGCAGCAAACACACACACACACACACACACACACACACACACACACACACACACACATATGCACACATGAATACATGCGCGCACACACACACACACACACACACACACACACACACACACACACACACACACACACACACACACACACACACACACACACACATTCCCCGTATTAAGTAACAAACCTCCTGCTTATCCAGTTACATGATGCAGAAAGCACTAAAACAAGAATTAATTGATTTTCTTTTTTCATACTTTGAGCACTGCTCTTCCAAACGGAATTGCACTGCAAAGTGTTAGATCATGTGTAATAATATGTTGAAGTTTTTAACTCAGAATGGGAATTAGCAGTAGTCTGTGTTGCTCTCCACTGACTTTCATGCAAGATCTGTACAAGACAAGCTTTACAATAGGTAGCAGGCACGTTAATATAGCAGTAGGATAATGACATATTAAGTAAAATTATAGCCAACATTTACAGCCACAGGAGTCAGACAACACATCCCAAAAGATTTTGCCATCCATCTGTATTCAAACCTTTACAGCATTCCAAGAAAAACATTAATACTGGAGTATTATCTGAGTACATCGCATAGGAAGTCATACTGCTGACAGTTAACATTTAATACCATATTACAACAAAAGTAGACGTATATATTAAATTTTATTGCTGTATTGACCACTGTAATCTGCATATCCAACTCTTTTAACTTGTTGAAAAGTAAATTAAATTGACTAAACATAGCTTAGCAGAGTGGTGTGAATAATGACAGAGTAATGCAGACAAAGTCAATACAATTAGAAGATATTGCCATAAGCTATGTCCTTCCATTTAGCCTTAGTTGCAGTTGGTGCCCAGTGTCAGACACTGTGCAGATGCAGGGGTGGAAGATTAATGATACAGAAGGGAGAAGATACACTGGCAGTGTGAGACATAGACAGGGACAAGGTATATTATGGCAGAAGGATAATGTTGGCTCATAAGAATAGGTAGCCAACAGGTACACCCAAAATAGTCTGCCAAAACCAGTCAGTATCGCTTAGGTAATGGCTGGATTAGAAACCTTGAAATTAGTCAAAAGTCTTTCTATATATGTGAACATTAGCTCTGTAAAATGCAATTCATCTCTCCTGGTGCAACTCATAGTTTGCAGCTTTCTCCTCTGTAGCTGTACAGTACAAAAAGGAAAGAAAAGAAATATATATGAAAACATAATGAGTACCTGCATTGGCTGGCTAGGTCATTAATGCTATATCATAGACAGGTTTTGGGTCAGTACTGTTACAAAACTGGGGGATATTTGCAGTCTTAAAGTCCACCTCCAATTAGCTTACGAGGTCCTTCTTGTACTTCCTACAGTAACTATAGCAGCAATAACATTGCTCCCCAGTGTGTGGAATGCCTGTTGCACTGAAGACAGAATTGGGTAAGCTCTTCCAAGCCTCATCCTTATACTGAGACCGGGTATAATCTCCCTGCAGCAGCCTACGGCTGTAGAGTTTCACAAGGAGTGCCAAAATATCCTGGACACCTCAACATCCCACTTTTGTGCTCTAAATTTAGCAACATTCTCTCTCTTCCCAGCCTTGTCTGCAAAAGTCAAGCTAACAAGTATGTCTGAACTGGTTCCCAGTACAGATTTCATGGTAACTGGTTGTGCGCAAAGATGCACAGCCCTGCCAACTGCATTTGCACAACTGAAAGCAGATGGACTCCTTGGCAGACACATTGGTACTACTTACATTACACAGCAATAAAGGTATGAAATGTGGCATTGAGCTTTGCCATGTGTGATGCTCAGCCTATTGGCACAGGTTCCAATGTTAAACAATGGACTGCTTAATGCCATGGCTTTTATTCCTTGCAGTTTGTAAGGAGAAAGTCGATGAAGTGTGACATACTGTGATGTTGGAGGTTACACAATGCTAAAATATTATTTTACCAGCTGGGAATTAAATATATGGGATAAAGCATGGAAAAATTGAAACTTAACTTATTAACTGACGTTGACTCAGGTGAACTACCTTTCCACCATGGAAACTGGACATATACTAATTTCAGAATGAATGAAGAATACACTTCAGAAAGGCTTAAATGTGTGTGGTTTTAAGTAATTCTGGTAATGCATTCACGTGTAACAGTCAATATTTCTTTTTGTAAATATATTTCAGATGGATGCAGTTGAATGTGTTGATTCATACCAGTTGGTTTATGTTGCATACATACTTCACAACACATAACTGTCCTAAACACATATCTGGCATATGTGGTGAATCATGATGATTATAACAATGTACTGTGCCCGTCATACATATGCAAGTGAATTGTGTATTAAATATCATCATTGTCATGTATAGGAAAATGGACACACATTAGCTTGAGGATATATGTGAAACATTATTAATACATACTAACTAGAAAAGTTTAGTTATGCAAGGATTACTGATTAAATTGTTTGCAAGAAACAGGTTATAATTTTTCTTTAGTGTTACAGTCCTAATCAAAATACTGTGAGAAATGAGGCTCTTACACCTTTTGTAAATGTATCCTGTAGTTGGATTTAACCCTTTAATCAGCTGTGTTTTTTATCTAAGCAAACTGTACTTATACCTTGTGCCACAGAGATAGGCATGTGAAACATGGAAATTCTACACTTAGTACTCTCCAGAGTCCTGGGGAAAGCGCATCACTGCCAAATGTGTTTGTGCTACATAAGACAGCTTAAACAACATTTTTCACTGTTTTCCTTAGATAGTCACTAAAAAAAACAATCAAGAAAAACAAAATGAAAACTCCAGCAAAGCTATAACTTCCACTGAGCGACCTTCCAAACCTCTTGTATCAGAGGCACATGGGATATATGCAAATGACCCTTATGAACATCAGGTGTTCCAGCTAATTGGCGATTCTGAATGCCCAGCTAGTGGGGTTTGGCTTTATTGGCCTGACACAGCTAGTGGGGTTTGGCTTTGTTTACCTAAAATTGTCCATTAAAATGACGAAACAAGTCATGGGCATTCAGAATCACCAATTATCTGGAACACCTGATGTTCATAAGGGTCATTTGCATATATCCCAATGTGCCTCTGTTTTCCTTAGATAGGGAACCATGATTATACAGTGCCAAGTGGAGAGCAAATGCAAATTAAAATGACAAAAATATATTATATATTGTGAAATATTGCAATGGGATTTCTAAATAGGATTCAAACAATGCTTCATGTGCCTTATTTCTTTCAAGTCAAATCAAGTACACTTTATGCCACACAGATATTTATGTGATAGGTGGAATTTCTCTGCTCATGACTGTCCAGGGAGCTGAGGAAAGTTCACCATTTCCTGATGTGTTTGTGATATATAAGGCAGCCTAAACTACTTTTTTTCTTTTTGTCTAAGGTAGGGAACCATGTTTGTACACTCCCAAGTGGAGAGTAAATGCAAATTATAATGACAAAAATATTACATATTGTGAATTATTGCAATGGGATCTCTAAAGAGGATTCAAGCAATCCTTCATGTGCCTTAATTCTCTTAATTCACCTTAGTTATACCTTATACCACAGAAATGGACATCTGTCAGATGCATTCTATGCAGTAAGTAGCATCCATGTTGTGAATGGCGATGCATGATGCCAGACATATTTGCCCTACATAAGGCAGTCTAAATTAAAATTGTCACTTTTTTTCCTTAGGCAGTAGACAATTTTTGCATGTTGCTGAGTAGAGAGCAATGGAAAAGACATTAGAAAATAAATATATGATGAAGAAAAAAAGCTGACAGTACATTAAATAGAATGAATAGTTATATGTAGCAATGACCAGAGCAAGAAGTGCATTCAAGTGACACATTCATACTTCTTAATTCTCCTTGCAACATCAGAAATGTATTTGTGAAACACATTATCAGACTTGCAGTTAATGACAAATAATGTGAAAGTGTACAGATAAAAAGTGTACAGATTAAATAACAGCATAATGTATCACAAAATGTAATTAAATATGTATTCTGATCATACTCTGAAAAATATTAATATAAGTGTAATTCAGCCATGCCTCAGATATCCTTTTTCTCTAAGCTCACTGCACATGCATCTTGTGCTACAGACAAAGTTCCCTAACAGGTGTATTTTCTTCACTGAATACTATCCAGAGTGCCGATGGCCACGCACTGCTGCCAGGCTGATCTGTGCTACATAAGGGCGACACACTGCTGCCAGGCTGATCTGTGCTACATAAGGGCCACGCACTGCTGCCAGGCTGATCTGTGCTACATAAGGGCCACACACACTGCTGCCAGGCTGATCTGTGCTACATAAGGGCCACTCACTGCTGCCAGGCTGATCTGTGCTACATAAGGGCCACACACTGCTGCCAGGCTGATCTGTGCTACATAAGGGCCACACACTGCTGCCAGGCTGATCTGTGCTACATAAGGGCCACGCACTGCTGCCAGGCTGATCTGTGCTACATAAGGGCCACACACTGCTGCCAGGCTGATCTGTGCTACATAAGGGCCACGTACTGCTGCCAGGCTGATCTGTGCTACATAAGGGCCACGCACTGCTGCCAGGCTGATCTGTGCTACATAAGGGCCACGCACTGCTGCCAGGCTGATCTGTGCTACATAAGGGCCACACACTGCTGCCAGGATGATCTGTGCTACATAAGGGCCACACACTGCTGCCAGGCTGATCTGTGCTACATAAGGGCCACGTACTGCTGCCAGGCTGATCTGTGCTACATAAGGCAGCCTAAACTAAATTTTTCTTTTTTTTTCCTTAAGGTGTGAAAGAGAATCTTGCACTGCCAAGTGCTGTGCAAATGCAGAAGGCAATATTTATCAGAAACATTCAAACAACTTTTAGGGAGTAACAACTTGAAGTCACATAGAATGAATCACAGTGTATGTTTAAATGAGCACAGCTAGTACTGCACTACAGTGATAGTCAGTCATCTCAGATCTCATTGCCACATCAGTATTATCATGTATGTGTTACAATATCAGTACTTTAGATAATGCCATGGAAGTGGAGAAGAGCATAGGGAGCACCAGGAATACTTTCATTGTTTTCACACAGCAGCATACGCAATTAATGCTTACATCATTTCAAATGTCTTATCTGTCACTTTTAGTCAATACTGACCTTACTTGAATTTCCCACATCAACACATTTATACAATCAAATGAGTGTCAAGATTCAGTATGATCACCCTCAGCAAAAATGATCTGGGAACAGGTCTTGATCCCTGCATCACCTGCACTGTTTCTCTCGTGCAGTACTTTAAACATTATGCCACAGAGATAGGAGTTTGACAGCTTTAATTTCTTCACGCAGTACTCTTCAGACTGCTAAGGAAAGTGCGATAATGCAAGTCTTCACTGCACTACTGACAGCAGTCCAAATAAAATTGGTCAGTTTTCACATTGCGCAGTGAAATGAAGTTCAGTGCTATTGATTTCTGACAGTCAATGGTGCACAATGCCAAATGGTGCACAAATAATACAAGGAAAAAAAAAGTAGATTGCATGCTTTAAATGTACATTTCACTTACATAAGCAACCTTTTTGTCTTGCAAAAAAAAACTGTATGGATTTTAACACTCAAACATTAACTTTAAATTGTTGTGTGCATGTTGGATGCATGCAGTCACACGTAACTGAGCTCACAGTCATCCTGTCTATTATATATGTAATTATGTGTGTCTGTTTTCTGTTTCATCTCATGCAGGGATATAGCACCCACCATATAGTGATGCAGAAAATAAGGTCATTATCCAGGACTTACATTACCATGAGTGGGGTAGGTGGGGTAGGTGGGCAAGGCTGACACCAAATAGGTAAGTGTGTGCGAGTAAAAAACACATGTATCTATCAAAGTATACAGTGTTCACGTTCTGTAACAACAGATGTATAGAGCTCAACAATACTGCTTAGATAGCTTGCATGTGTGTAAAGTGTTATGGGCAAGTGAATTTTTTTTTTCTATGTGTGTCAGTTTGCATGAACACAGTCAGGCATTTAACCATGGCTTATAATAGTAACTGGGCTGTGTTCCCTGTGCAAATGATGATGACTGTGTCCTGCTCTTTGCACACGTCTTTGTGACTTAGAGTTGCATATATGCGTGATGCACACAGTGGATAGCTAATGCTTGCTTACTCACAAGCTTGCATTTATCAATATGCTTTGCAGAATAAAAGTTTTTGATTTCTTGTTCACATTAATTTATGAATGATTGCTTCTATAATTGTTGAACATCATTATATTTCAGTTAGTATTGTCATTACAGCATTGGAAACATTAAATACTTCAGTATTGCTTATTGGTATAGTTGTCCAAATGAGGCTATAATTGACCTGCTTAGTGTTTTATAGATGATGGCCAATTGAAATGCTAGATGCACAGTATTATTTGTAATACGTAAATGAATACAGCAAACATCTGACATAAGAGAGATCACTGACATAAATGTATTCCTCAGACAAATGCTCTGCTTAGGGATACATATTTCTGTATGAGAGTAATCAGTTATATCACTTATTTTTTTTCTTTTCAGGTTCCATTTGTATCTTGTCATGTACAAATTGTGTCCTTGGGCTTTGTCTCTGTCTGATGCCATAAGTCCATGGTTAAGTAAAGGTCATGTTGTTTGAAAGGCATCAATTTTCCTATTTGTATGTGTGTGGGATCTTAGGATTTGAAGCAGGTAGTGAGTGTGTGTGTGCTATCCTTTGCCTCTGAGCCACAGTCAGTATATAATGTGCATGCCTCCATCTTCCAGCACAATTTGCAAATGGCGGTCCTCCCTCAGACTCCTCATCAATACCTGCCTCTGCTGGTCTTGCCTGTGGTCCTTGAAACTGTGATCCAACTCTTTGCTGTCCTTGCTGAAGCTATTTTGTGAGTATTATATTGTGTAACATGGCAAAAACTGTAAGTATTTTGACAGAGGTACCTGGGTCATACTGCAATGCACCTCCTGAAATGTCTAGGCAATGGAATCTTGATTTCAGCAATCCAAATACACATTCTATAATATTCCTATATTTGAGCATGGGCATTGTTGTATCCTTGCTCAGTACAGATGTGCGTGTTTCTCGTGGGTGTCATAACACACAACTCCAGTACATAACCTGCATCCCACAATAGATGATCTTGAGGAATGTTACCTTAGCAAACCTGGTGTACAGCTCACAAGTGTGCCATATGTGTGAGCCATGGAAACTGCCTGGGTTACCTGCACAGACATTGTAGATAATCATTTGGGCATTACACATAACCTGACAGCTTATAGTGTGAAACTTTTTCTGTTGATGTACCTCCTTCATTGTTTCCCATGTGGGGCTTTTATTTCTATGTGTGTGCAATCTATGTCTCCCAACACTTCAGAGAAGTGTGCTACTGCATAGACTTCCTGTATGGTTCTTACTCTCTCCTGTGGGGTTCATTAGAAACAGATATGCTCCCTTGAATGTAGTAGCATTGCATTTAAAAACTGATGTAATATTCTAGAGGCTGATGCCTGTGACACCCCTAATATATCACCTGTGGGTCTCTGTAATGTACCAGTAGCTAGTATATGTAATTTTAAATATACCTTTGTTTCTACTGGGACGATTCTCCTGGGCCTGAGGTAGGTGCGGCAGAGGTCGCATATTAACAGTGCTTCCCTGCCCACCCTGTATCTCTCCATAATTTCTGTGTCATGCAGACTATAGTAAGTCAAACAGGGTCTAAACACCCTTCTTCTTCTTCTTGCCTGAGGTCTGGCAGCAACAGTAGTAGCCCCCTGATTTAAAGCCTGTTATGCATACAGCACAATAATAGCAACCCCTATAATGTTTTTTTAAGTGTAATTGTATTGTATTCCAAATAGTTTTGGTGTGCAAGGCAAAAGCCTACACTGAGTATGCACAATTGCTTTATAGCTTCCTCAATAGCTCCACCATGTTGTATTGGTGAATTACCATGTACTTCATCTCTTGATGCGTTCATTAGAATATTCTGTCATTTCCCTCAGTTTGTGTAGAGCCTCTTAATGTATACCAAATAGTGCTCTATCATATAGCTGTTAATGAATCCTGCTCTTTGTTTCTCCAAGTCAGCATGACCTTGGAGACAGGACTGCACACTCCAGTTTGAGGAAAATATATTGTCACATGTAGTGATTAAAGAGGAGCAAGTAAATGCATGCTTGAAAATCCATGCTTCACATAACAAAACCCAACCAAAGGGACATCAAGCTGTTAAACAGATGTAGATATAGATGTAGCTATAGATACTGTATAGATATCGATATAGATGCATGTAGACAGATATACTTACAAAGAGGAAATATAGTTACTTCGACTAGTTCACTGCATTTTACTTCCTGTATATTCTTTTAACCTTTATTATTTTGATTACTACAGAAAAACAAACACTTATTTATATTCTGTAGAATACCGCTGACTGTATAGAAGTCCCGGTGAGATGCATTATAGCTGTATACAGTTAAGCCACTGACAAAAAGGTTAGTATATCATCATGAAAAGAACTGATGTAAATTGAAAATAGTAAATGACTAAGAACAGATCCTTTAGGCACTCCATTGTTAACATACACAGAAGAAAGGAACAAATAATTCATTTTCATCTGGAATGATATGTAAAATAGGTAGCTTACAAAAAAGACTAGATTTCTAGACTAGACAACTCATCCTAAGCTGGAGAAAGGGTTCAGAGGTTAGATGTCATTCACCATGTCAAAGGCTTTGGTAAACTCAATGAACAGAACACCTACTAGGAATCATCTGTCTCTTGCAATAAGACAAGCATCAGTTAGCATTATATGGACATTGTAGTGCTTCTGTCAGTCATGCAGCAATGTTGAGTGTCAGTTAATCAACCAATACTAAATGCTGGTGGTGTAGTTTGTGTAACATTTACCAATGAGTGCTGCTGTTAGGCTATGATGGCGAGAAGCCTGAATGGTTTAAAGGGAGTATGTCTATGGAAGGACTTTTCTGCATGAATATTAATAGCATGCAGTTAGATATCCCTTGCAGCTTCAGAGATACTGTAGGTTTTAATTAAATATGCCTTAACATAATTTAAAGACATTTATTTTGTAACCAGAATGGTTATTTAGCCATTTATTAGTACTTTTACGGATTATCTGCTTTTTACACCATGACCCAAGTCCACCTGCTTCACTCTACAGTAAGGTACACTGCATTGTTATTGAATAGCTTAACAGAACCTCTCTATTATTGAATTCTGGTTCAACATTGTAAGATAAATAATTACAAATACGCTTTTAGTGTGTTATAATCTGGCTGTGTTGTTCTCTTTTTGCTGTTAATCTCTAGCTAATATAGAATTATACTACCTGGCTGTATGCTTATGAATAGCACAGTTACAGTACATAAGCTTCTGTGGTGATACTATCTGGTTAAGTGCTGCTTTTCACTACTAATCTCTAGCAAACATATTAACATGTTTCTACTGGCTTATGCTGTAGGGTTCAGTTGCAGTACCTTATTGTATGCTTTATGAACAGCATAGTTACTGGCTAGTTTATTTAACTGTTAATAATCTGACACAGTTCTAATAGAAAGGAGTTGGGTCATTGCCTAGTATATTTATATTTGTTAAAATTCAAGCTGTTTATTCTAAGGTGCATACATTTCACATTTATAGATTGCATTTTAGAGAGTAGGGAATGGGAATGAACTTAGATATGTGCTCTACTTCTACCTAATCTTTTCAAATCTGGAAACATGCATTTTAGTAATCTCAAACATTCATACCAAGACATAGCTCTTGTTAGCTGATTTATTTCCATCTATCCTTCTAAAAACTGGAAACCTTGACCTTAGTAATCCTAAACTTGCATGCCAAGACATATCTCCTGTTAGCTGCTTTATTTTCCATTTCAGAGGTTATAAAGTTCAAATGCATAACTGTGAAATATAATGCATTATTTATGTTAGCAAAATGCAATTTAATGCAGCTGAGCAACAGAGCATTGAAGAATACCCCTTTATCTACTCAGTTCAACCATCAAACAATCCTAAGTATTTAATTTGTCTCCCTCCCAGGGTACTGTGCACATAGTATCCCTGAAGATTCTTGCTGTAAAAGTAAGACAATCTCACATTCAAAGAAACTTCTGCAGTTGAATTTCACTCAGGTTGCAAACACAATAAAAGGACAGATATCTTCAGCTAAAACCAATGTAAGGCAGTATCCAATAATCATATTAAACTGCTAAAGTATCTTGCTTTCCCTAACTTCTCTTCTGTACTGTAGTGCTGAATCTGCTAGAAGGTTTCCCTCATCCCCAAACAGAGACCTTATACTGTTTTAATTAAAACTAAATTAACACATTAGCATATATTACTTCAGCAGTACAAATTTTCCCTGAAGAAAGCAAATAAAGCCCTTAAATGACTCACCTCAGTTACGCAGAGTTCAAAGACCTTGTCTTTGTATCCCTAAACAGTCTACATTATTGATTGTTTTTATTGGAAAACCATCTATGGGGAAGTAACTGCATTCCATTGAAGTATATGATTGGTTCAGCCCACTCCATCCATCCTTGCTATGCAGGGGCTCACTTCACTTCCCTATCCTACCCCAATTCCCAACCACCCCTGATTCATCTACATTTATCCTATGCTAATCTTCATCCACCACAATACCACTAATCATAAAACAGCTTAGAATCTATATTTTCCCATCCCTCACACACTCAAACCACTTCCTTCCTTTCTTCTTTCTATCAGCTGGATTATGTCTACATTCAACCTCAACAACCCCTCCCACTTCACCGAACCCACAACCAGTCATATCCCATAAAGCCTTCTACCACATTCCAGTTTATATTTCACTAACCAAACACTCGCATAATAGTCAGCTTGCTATTCAAAGTACTACAATTCACTTCACTCCTCTTTCTGTCATACATAACCGACTACTATACACCTTAACACCAGTCTTATGCTCAATGTTCAGTCCATTCTACTCTATGACAATTACTCTCATATTTCGTTCTGTATAACCCACAACCTTTCCAATATATCTCACATCCATCTTTTCAAACAAAAATATATAAAAGTAAGTAACCTAACCAACAAACTATTCAGAAAGAACAAATTAAAAAAAAAAGTGGCATTGTATATCCCAGCTATCCCCCCCCCCCCCACTACAACTGTGTGGTGACATTCACCCTAACCCAGATCCAACCACTCCAGCCTTTCCAATAATATCTAACATAACCATTAATAGCGTAACACCTCACTCCTACAGCCTTGGTAAAACATGACTAAAATTTATAAACAACCTTTTGAAGCATCTGTAATAAAGTAACTGAATTGCATACTTTCATATCTCATTAAAACCCTGACATCCTTGCTACCACTGAAATGTGTCTAAAACCCAAAATTAAAGACTGAAATCCTCCCACAAAATACCAGTATCATTCGAGCAGACCATAAATCCAAAGAAGCAATTGATATAGCTTTTGTGTACCAATACTTGAATGTATCCCTTTATCAGAAAAAACATCCCTCATTCAATAATGCAGAGATTCTTATTGTCTTGCTCCAGGTGAACCCTTATAAGATAGATATATAATAGCCTTATATATTCCAATGGTGATAATATCAGCACAGCAGAGGACATACTATCCTGGGCATCTCCCAATGTACTCAAAGACACTGTCATCCTTGGAGACTTTAACATAAACTGGACCCAAATTGTAACTAACTCCTGCACTATCAGTATAAAACTACATTGTTTCTCTCAGTTCATAAGTACTCCTCCTCTTCTATGGTCTCTACTCTGAATTGAATTCTCTCAACTAAATCCAGTAATATCTATAACTATGGCACACTATCTGACAATTTAAATGACCATCTGCTCAGTTTTACTAACAGGATTGTATGCAATCCAGTAAAATATCATACATACAAGAATATGCATAACCTAACCAATTTTAATGTAGACTCCACACTCAAGCAATACAATTGGAATATGTTAAAAATAATCCTCAAAATGATGCCACCCTTAAATTTAACAAAACCTTTACCAATACACTGAATAATCATGCTCCCATCAGGAGAAAAAGACTTACACTTAATCCAACAACATGACTGTATAAAACAGTAGGTAACTAATGGTGCTTAAAGACAATCCAGGAAAGGTGGTGCACTAACAAATTTTAGGAAATATTTCTACACTATAGATAGATAAGAAATAAAACCAAACACAATATAATATTAAAGGCATGACAAAAAAATAAATCCACTACTTTAGCTTACAGCAGGCAGACCAAAATAATCCCAAAAAGAGTCTGATCATCAGTCCAAAATACTGAACTCAGGCCACAGTAAACATCCCACTCCCTTCCCAGAACACACGTCATCAACAGTTGCTAATAACTTTAACAAACACTTCCTTCAAGCTATAACCTCACTTATCAAAGACAACCCCACCATCGACCCAACTCACTTACACCCTTAAAACTCCCTGTAAGCCCACTTATCATTCTAATCTCTCCCTTCCTCCAGCAGAAAAAAATATTTTCTAAAACTAAAAACTACAAGCAATGCTGCAGACAGCTTCCCTCCTGAATTTCGTTAAGAGATTGCAGCTGAAGCTCTATCATATCCAATATCTATACTAATAAACAGATCCATTATGGAATCTTATGTTCCAGCCATTTGGAAGGAAGCATACAAACTTCCTCTTTATAAAGGAAGACTCTGTTCTGACTATTCCAACTTTAGACGAATTGCCATTCTGTCGCCATTGTCTAAAGTATTAGAAAAGCATATCTATTCCCAGTTACTGCAATACCTAACCATAAACAATCTTCTCTCCTCAACACAACATGTTTTTGTCCCATGATAGTACCACTCCTGCCCCACTCCACTTTGCTGATATCATTAATAAAACAGAAATACTCTAAACCTAGTATCTTCCTTATTCCTTGATCTGCCCAAATTATTTGACACCATCTCACACCATAAACTATTACCAAAACTCTCCTTCTTAGGTCTGTTCCCTCCTCCTCCTCCTGGTTTAACAGCTACCTGACAGATAGATTCCAGGCTGTCAAACGGCAACAAGAATACTCATGATTTTTACCCATTACAACAGGGGTGCCTCAAGGTTCCATATTTGGACCCCTGCTGTTTAACATATTTATAAATGATCTACAGATTGCGAACAAGCTCACCAAACTTACACAATAGGCAGATGACTTTACATTCATTTTCACACCCTCTAATCTACAAAAACTCCAAGAAATTACTCAAAAATCCTTTACATCTATAGAATCCTGGCTAGAAGACACACAACTTCTATTTAACCCCCCCCCCCAAAAAAAATGCTACTTTTCGCCTCTAAAACATTCTCTCAAAGTAAAATTATTGTCATAATCACTTCATTAAATAACACTCTGATTGAACAGGTTCCTAACACCAAACTCTTTGAAGTCACCATTGATGATAATGTGAAATCTGACCTATGCCAAACTGTTATTAAAAAAACACCAAAATCTTGGCCTTTTATATAGAACAAAATCCTACCTATCAGACAGATAGAAATAAAGAAACCATAGCTAAAGCCTACCTCCTACTTACTCTATCATATGCCTCCTCACTCTTCCCATCCATCCATCCATCCTCAGCCCCTTTTTCCCATTTTTGCACATGGGGTCAGGGTGTCACATAATAGTGCCAATAATCTTAAGCCAAGGGATTAACCTGCAAATGTTCACACAAACAAAGCTACAACAACACTACAATAAAATAGCCCATGTTGCTACAAATCACTCCTTTAGAACTCATCACTGCTTTGTCCTTAAGCAACTAAATTGGACTGAACTCCCACATCACCTCCACTATAGTCAACTACTACTGGCTTGAACTCTAATATTCTAACCTGGCAAGTATCTGGCAATAAAAGACATGCATATGCTTGAACACTACCACCTTCTTCTCTGTCTCTAAAGCCCAATATACATCAGGAGCCTCCTTACTCCCAAACTCTGTAGCTACCCTCTGGAATGCCCTCCCACATGCTCTCAAGCTTCTCAAAAACCAGCAGTCATTCAAAACCCATTTAAGGGAACATCTCTTAACATCCTGGCTCTGTAGCTGTGCATCTCCAGGATAAGTATAACAGCTTTGCTTTCTTCCTTCTCTTCTACTATACATCTGCTTTCCTCTACCTATGCCTCTCCTAACTCTATTGTATCCCTCATTTCATTTATATATCAAAATGAATCAATCTTTTGCTACGCAGCCTTTCTAAATGACTCAGTAGTCTGCATTATATCTATTCTACTGCATAATTATTTATCTAGCAATATTTGTGCAGAGTATAATAAGTATAAGAACTCTTACTACTGTATATATACATATATATATATATATATATATATATATATAGTCATATCTTAACTGTATTGGCATTATAAAATGTAGTTTAATTGTATTCTGTCTGACATTGCTGATATTGTATAACTTAAAAATTTTGATTGTACTGCATGTATTGGAGATATTCTCCCCAGACCTCCACTGAAAAGGACCTTTGTGTCCAGTCAGACTTCCATGGTCAATAATTTTTAAAATAACTAACCAAATAAATAGGTCATTAAAGAGAAGCCCTAAAGTAACCATACCACATATACTTTTCAGCATCCCCTGCATCAGTGGATGAAGGACAAACCTGCGACAGGAGTGGAAATAAAGTTACTTAACAGGCAGGCTGTGTCACTGTTGGATATAGCCAAAACACAATTTTAGGTTAACATACCCTGAATACTCAAAAGGGAGGTAATACAGAAGGCTCATCTGTGTAAACTGAAAATTAATAAATCAAATGCTATTTGACTACTTTTTGTGTTTCTTTCCAAGCATTTAGTTACTGAAAAAGAGCCAAAAATAATTGCAGCAGCAAAAGGCGGGAGTCACACCCAGTCATTAAGCTTAACAGTTTCAAAAATATGCATCTTCATGGAGTTATAATTGCTGTTAAATCTACTCCAGAAAAAAAATAACACTAAAGCCAGCTCTGTCAGACATTACCACCATTAGAAAATAGAGTAATTGACATTGATGGGAGGTTTATGCCAGAAGAGGAGAAAATAGAACTAATTCATAAAAAATGAAGATTTAATGAATAAAGCTGCAAAATGTGAACACAGATCCAGCAGAAACACTATGAGATTGCTTGGTACTTAGAGAACAGAGGAGGAAAAAGATATGACCGCTTTTATCAACAGAGGTTTTAAATATGTTAATCAAGATGGCATTGACTTAATAGGTAAAATAGAAAGGACTTATTGGCCCTTGATTCCAGTTTCTACAATCATCCTTCTAGTGTTATTGTAATAACAAATTTAAACTATGCAGGGAAAAAGACAAAGGTAACGCTATTAAAAGAGCTTGTTCTAAAGGCAGTATCAAAAGGTAACTTTATTACATTGGACAATGATTCTTATCCTAACTTAAAACAATGTAAATGCTTCACCCCTTTAATAAAATGGACAAAATATAAGAATATTTATTAAAATAACTCACTACATTACTTTTTTCTCTAAAAGGAGTACTTGAACCAAATACTTTAGAAAAAAATCAAGTTATGCAGTAATGTCTATGAACTCACAAAAGCTTTAGTTCTTGAGCTACTTAAAAAACATTCATGTGATTATTAATAAACTTAAGGTATAATAACTGAGAAAAAAAATCACCTAAATCTGGGAGAGCATGTGTGATTACTACATGAAGACTAGATAAGGACTGTCTGGAAATGTTTTATTTCATGTAGCTTTATTTTTTAGACTTAGGTCCGATATAGGCATATCTTACAGAACTTGATTATCTTGTTATTTTGAGTCTGGTAAACACTTTAATCATAATAGCTTGATAGGCCTGTCCTGTAAACGCGTTTGCGCTGTGTATTGTACTGAGAACTACGCTATTCTTGGTTCATTTAGCTGTAGTATTAGCGCTAGGTAATATATAAAGCATGTAGCGACTCCACTTATATATGCTTTCTCTGGAAATACACATTACTTGTCCTGCTGTGTATGATTAGCAGTATTCTTTGCTTTTGTTGTTTTTATAGTCTTATATGTGGAGTTCTTGTCGCTAATAGGGCTGCATACTATGTTCTAATCTGTTACTGTGTTTTAATTGTAAGAGACAGCGTCTCAGCATTGATATTTGGATATTTTACCATACAACTACTGCCTAATCCTGTGTAACCGTAGAATTAGCCTTACTGTGCCTGAATTGTTGTAGTCTCTTAATGCAGTAGCTGGTTACACTTGTACTATTTAGCGACTGTGTGCCAACGCAGGTTTAGATATCTTCTGTATATCTTAGCTAACTGTTGCAATCTCTAGCGACTGTATGGCAATGTAGGTTGTTAGGTTTTTTCTGTTTATCTTAGTTAACTGTTGTGCTTCTGAGGACTCATACTATTGGCTTCATTTATTTGTTTGTCTACTTTCCTGTCTGATTAAAATAGTACTGCGTAGTAACTGCTGCAAGGCTACTTATCCCTACTGGGCTCTCTACTGTTTATATTTTCTTGCTAATTGTTTGGTTGGTTATTAGTTTAAGGGATTTTGATCCTGTTAGGGGTATTTCTACCTTTATATAATTGCTTCTATTATGAAGACCTATTTTACTTCTACTAGCCATAAAACTTCTTGTCTAATCTGTAGAGGCCCTACACGTGCAGGCTGGGCTGGGATCCCACTCTGTTAAGGGCTTATTATAGCCAAGCTTTTTCTACGTACCTGATTCTTTGTATTTATTACAACATCCAATATGATTTTGTATACTTTAAAACCTATAGCAGCCATTTATGTTGTATCTCAATAGTATTTGCTATACCTAGACGTTAATTTCCCTAAGAATTCTGCTTGGCCTGCCTGGCTGTTTGTGTATTTCTTATGTGATATATGACTGTTTTGACCATTTGAATAATCTGTACTATTTGCATTTTGATACTGTATGAGATACTCTGTATTCTAATATTCACTTTAACATTATCTTATTGTTTCCACTGTTTTTATTTTTTTTGTACTAGCTATCCCCTGCTTTACCCTGTGTTTTTGCCTGGGTGAATCTCTACTAAATCCACTAAGGTCCTCTCAGCCCACTGCCCTTGGAAACGTTCAAGACACTGCCTTCTTCTGCTACCCACTACTTCAAGAGTTCAAGAAAGTATGTCTACCCACATCATGAAGTGTTAACTTTAACAAACTCATCCTTGCTAAGCTTTTGTCTGACCCCAGCTAAGCAGCCAGCAGCAAACCCCCCCTATATTCCCTCATCTCCTTCCTCCCCTCACTTTGGACTGCTAGCTTGCTTTTCCTCTCTTTCCCTGTTAGTCAACTACTACCTTTGGAAGCTCTTGTGCATGTTTGTGCACCTCTGCTTTTTGGCCACTAGATGTCATCCTACCCCCACCTATACTCCTTACATTAATATTTATACTTTCCTCATTGTTCCTATTCTCACCTTCCTACTACTATCCCTTTCCTCCTTCTGATATTCTCTCTTATCCTTCCCTCTTAGGCTCATATCTCCCATATTGACTTACCAGCTTACTCTGATACTTTTTCCTCCCTCCTTGGTGGTCTACTCTGTGTCCCTACTCTGTGTCCCGCTCCGTTCGCCCTGCGGGCTCACTCCGCTCCCCTCCCTACCCCCAATTCCCACCCACCCCCAGGGGTCCTAAACTTATACATCTCTAACCCCACCCCTCACTCTACCAACCTACCCCCCTGTTTCCCGCCAAACCTAATCTCCTCCCCTGTCCACACCCCATATTACTCCTCCTACTTTCCTCCCCTACTTATCAACCCTTCTATCCTGAAACCAACTTCTCTCCTCTTCTATATTATCTCTTATTGCAAATCATTTCACTCACTTAACCTGTCTCTCTATCTTATATATCCTTCTACATTCCTATCACTTCTCTTACTTCTATATTATTTTTTCATTTTAACTTACATACAACCAACTTGCTAGCTCCATTGCTTACCTCTACTTTATATTCACCTCTACCCCACTTGTTGTAAGTATGGCCCTCTACTTATCTACACTGCTTATACTCTCATGTCTTCTCTTAACTACACTTTTCTCTTCTTATCTCCTTACCTTCATAGAATATTCACTCATTTCTCAACCAAATCACATTTAAAAACATACATCCACCTTCCACATACCTCTAATCTCATTCTCAAATGCCAATTCTACATCTAGCTACAACCTACCTAAATTCCATAGGCACTCTCACCTCACCTACACCCTACCCTTAGATAAGAAGATGAGACCTCTAACCCTTCAACAGAGTAAATATATATCCAAACCTGATCACCCTACCTTAAAAGACGGTGATGTTCATCCCAACCCTGGCCCCATATACACCCATCTCCTCAAGAATCTAGACCTATCTCCAATAATACCCCCCTGATAGGGCATCTTAACATACATAGTGTAAACAGCAAAGTTCCCTATCTACATGCCCTCCTAGACACTCACTGCTTTGACATTCTCTGTCTCTCTGAAACCTGGCTTAAGCCAGCCACTAAAGACACTGAGGTTATACCCCAAGGCTACAATATATTAAGGCTAGACCGTACTAAACGAAAGGGTGGTGGAGTAGCAATTCTGTTTAAGAATCATCTTAACATCTCCACCCTCCCAGCCTGTCCAACCCAGGATAGTAAAGTGGAAGCTATTATTACTAAACTCCAACTAAATGCAAAGAAAGCCCTTTACATCATTTGCATGTATATACCACCTGGAAACAATATACCCATAGTAGAAGACTTTCTTAGTTGGGTTTCAAACAACTACCCCCAAGAAACTTTAATTCTTGGTGACTTTAATATAGACTGGAATACAATTAATGCTGACAATCTCACCTCTCACATTAACCTAAATGGTTTCACCCAAACCATTACCTCTACTACAAGGCTTAGCAAATCAAGCAGGAAACAAACTGTTTTAGACTGGATACTTATAAACAAAGTCAATATCACATACAAAGTAGGAACTATGCCTGATGATCTCAGTGATCATTGTTTAACCTACATTACAAGAGAAAAGACTGACATTCTACACCTCCCCTATATAAGAACTATACGTTCCACCAAACATTTTAAAACTGACTTATTTCAAAACGAACTCAGAGCATGTAACTGGAACCCCTTAAAAACACTGCCACTTAACGAAGCAGTTTTATTCTTCAATTCTACCTTTCTTTCCATTCTGAATAAACATGCTCCTGAGCGTACCATTAGAATGAAATCAAACACAGCCCCATGGCTCTCAAGTGATACAAAAAAACTAATCTTCTCCAAAAATAAAGTTTGGGCTAAATGGAGATGCCACAGAATCAGCTCTGATTTTCTTCACTTTCGCCAACTTAGAAACCTTACCAAAAAAGCTATTATCAATGATAAAAGAAAGTTCTTCTACTGTGAACTTCAAGAAACACATTCCAATAAACCCAAACAATTCTGGTCCTCTATCAATAGACTCCTATCCCCAGGAACAGCAAAAACTCCCTCCCCACTAAATGCTGACAATTGTTACCAAACTGCTAATGCTTTTAACTCTTTCTTCACCGAAACTATTCAATCTCTTGCTAAACAACTGAACACTAATGACTTCTATCCTCCGAACAATCTAGTAGACTCTTCTTATAACTTCTCTCTACAACCTATCTCTACTTCTTTCATCTATAGACTTATTTTTAAACTGAAACCCTGTACCTCCTCTGCTGACAAACTCCCTTCCCTTTTTCTGCAAAAAGCAGCCAAAGAAATTGCATACCCAATAGCTATACTCATAAATAGGACCATCCAAGAGGGAACTATCCCTGATATCTGGAAAGTCTCTCATATTATCCCACTACACAAAGGCGGAAACTGTATTGACTACTCCAACTTTAGACCAATTGCCCTTCTCTCACCTTTAGCAAAGATTATGGAGAAATGTATTCATCAGCAACTTGTACAGTATCTCTCTTTACACAATATTATAGCTAACTGTCAACATGGCTTTAGACCTCACCATAGCACCACTACTGCTCTCCTTTCTTTTATAGATACCATTAACAACAATCGCAACAATAATCTTTTCTCTTCTGCTTTATTCATTGACCTCTCAAAAGCATTTGACATGGTTAACCACTCTGCCTTAATTAACATCCTTAAATCCCTCTCATTTGACACTCTTACCATCAAATGGTTTAGTTCTTATCTCAACAACAGACAACAAGCCGTTCTCTGGGACAACCATATCTCCTCCTTACTGCCCATTTCTATCGGAGTTCCTCAGGGCTCTATTCTTGGTCCACTTCTCTTTTCCCTTTACATCAATGATCTCCACTCTGTAATTCCTCGAGCCACCTGTATTCAATATGCAGACGACTCTACTATTATTTGCTCAGCATCCTCCTCCTCTGATCTAATCTCACAAACCTAAAATATCTTTAACACTGTAGAAACATGGTTTACTAGACGATATCTTCTCCTTAATGCTAAAAAACCCAAACTTCTTCTCTTCACCCCCACTATTCATACCCCTCCATTTAATTTCTCCATCTTGTCAAACAACAACACTGTCATCTCTCCAGACTCTACAACTAAACTGCTAGGAATAACCATTGATAACAATCTCTCTTTTGATCAACACATCAACAACACTATCAAATCAGTAAATAGAAAGATAGGATCCTTATACCATATTAAACCATTCCTCACCCCATCAGCTAGAGCTACTATTGCCCACTCCCATCTATTATCTACTCTCTTCTATGCCTCTCCAATCTTCACTAACCTCAAGAAAACTAACCTAAACAAACTAGCAACTTGCTATAATAACATTGCCCGCTTCGCCACTGGTAACCCTTTCAGAACCCATCACTGCCTTAACCTGAAACTCTTAGGCTGGCTTGAACTACAAAACTATATTATAATCTCACAACTTACTATTGCCCATAAAATTCTATACCAACCTGAGAACACCCCTATACTATCACAGCTTTTACTCCCTTATAATAATCTTACCTCCCTTCGTTCCTCTTGTAAATTCTTGACCAAACCTATAAAGGCTCACAACCTTGCTGGAGACTCACTATTTAGTAATACTGTAGGCCGAGCTTGGAATTTGCTACCTAGGGATTTTACTCTAATCACATCTCTACCCCTCTTCAAACAACAAATCAAACTGTACTTCCAAAATCACTGGTTATGCTCATGTAACACACCAGACTGATTCCCCCCCCCCTTATCTGACCTCTAACCCTAATGAGTGCTTATACTTACTATCTATCTTTCTGCCTCCTTCTAATCCTGTTTGCTCTACCTACTTCTCTCTCCTCTCCTATCTCCTCTTGCTACCCCTTTTTTCTCTTACTTCTTAACTACTTTCACCTCCCTTCTTTTTACCTAACACTACTCCTTTTACTTCTCCTCCTACTTGTACTTTTTCCTTTTATAGCAGAAGCCTTAAGATATAGCCTGTTAGTATTAAGTAAGATGCTGTGAATCTGATTTAATCCTAGTCATGTCTATTATTGATTATGTGCCTTAATTTTTTATTGATCTTATTACCATTTGTATTACCAATTTTTATTCAAATTTTTATTTTTTCCTTTCTTTGTATTCTATGTGTTTATTATTATCATGTCTGATTGATACGTTTTATGTGGAGCTTTTCTCCCCGGGCCTCTACTGAAAATGGAAATATATCCAGCTAGACCAGCCCGGTCAACAAATGTAAAATAAAAAATAAAAATAGGCAATTAATGGTATATAACCCTTACATGCCTATCCAGTCATGTAATAAAAAGTTTATTTTTGCCTTTAAAGTTGTCTAACTGGGAACAGGTAACTCCTATGCTGACAAGTTTATATCTGAATTTGACACTCTCTCCTTTGGGATGATGCATGGTCATCTGGCCTGGATGCAGTAGAAGCAGCAGTTTGATACTAGATTGCTGACCATTATTTCTAGATTTAGTAATACTAGACCAGTCTTGCAGAATCTACACTCGCTTCCAACTACAATTTTGACTCTTTCATAACTTCCACTCAACATCATAAGTTCTGCTTATCTCTGAGACCCAACATCCCAGTTAGTCACCTCAGGACATCAAGAGAGTGGCTGCTGATGGTTCCACTGATAAAAGACATTTAGCAGGATATTTTTGCTTATCTTGCCTTTGTCACATGTAACCAGCTACCTTTCTTGATTTAGATAAGTGATTCCAAGTGGTATTTTAGGAAATTCCTGAAGATCAGTCTTTATAGGATAGTCTAGTGGGTCTCTGGCAGGTACATTTCAAATGCCTTTAAATTACTTAATGTTTAATTTAATTTTGTTTTAAGATCTCCAGCAGTTTTAACTTGAATCTGTTCTTGTCTGTGATTGAGGCAAATACTGTTAATAAAATAAATAAATACATAAAAAATAAAAATGATTGAAAATATATGAAAATCATGTTTAACCGTGTCTGTCCAATTTGACTGCTTGGAATTGAGTTGCCTCTTGATCGAATCTGTCAGTTTTACATTAATGGAGTTCCTCATTGCTGTCAGCAACTACTTAGTGCAACTCTGCCTATCCTTAGGTATTTCAGTCAACCAAAAAAAGTCACACCAACATCCAGCTTAGTCCATGGTGTTCATAGGTGGTAGTCATCTGGACTTAACAAACTGCGTATTGAGACTACCTTTGGACAGACTTCTCAGCCTATGGAATGTAATTCCAAGCACTATTAGAACATCATTTGCCTCCAGCTTAGTCACTTGTCTGAGTTCCCAGTGTAATGACATCATCAGTTCTCAGTGGTCCAACTATCACATTTGATCAATGCTCCAATGTGTCTCACTCTAATTCACAGACAACTTCTGAGCTTTTTGTTAGCCTCCCAAAAATGCTTTTATGGAGACCTTTTACCCTTCCAACCCCTGTAGCAACAGTAACCATGGACACCATCTTTCTGGGATGGTGAACCATTACAAGGGAAGAATGGTTATTGGATCATGGTCAGACATAGAGGATAATTTTCACATCAACATCTTAGAGATGAAGGCAGTTCAATTGTTGCTGAAACTCCATAAAGTTAGAGAGCATGTCAGTGGTATGGTACATAAACCAGCAAGGAGAAACCACATCTTACTCCTTTGTAGAGAGGTTATGAGAGTATGAATGGATAATGGCACTGCATCACTTTCTGATAGAAATGCACACTACTGGGAAAGTCAACTCTCTTGTGGACAGGCTAAGCAGATCCATGCAATGCCCCATGAGTGGTCCCTCAGTACTCATTTTCACTACTGAAAACAACCTTGCTGTGATTTATGTGTCTCCCTGTCCAACACCAAATGCAACAGTTCCCTATTTAAATGTTGGCACTTGAAATGTCAAGTATCAAAAAGCTGAAAAAAAAAGACGTAACACACAAAGAAAAGTGAATCTCGAAAAGTGCTCTTTTCCTTAAAACTTCTTTTTGTGCAGCGGGGGCACGCCTCTTGCACCCCCAAATGTATGTATACCAAATCTGATATTGTCATAACTTATAGAAAAGGGAATATTCCAAGAGATGGCATCTCAAACTTAGACTATGTAAGCTCAATCATTCTGCCATATAGTCTCCGCATTTTGGGACTCACTTTAGTGGGTCCTGACATTTCAAATGGTTAAAAATGCAACAGTTTCATCACCCTGGTCTGTCTAAATGGGCAGTCACCAAGAGATACTCTGGTTCATCAGTGGACCCCTGGACCACTCTATGCCTTTTCAATCTGACTAGCACCAAATTCCAACAGAAAGTCTCTGTAAGTAAAGACACATTCATCTTTATTGCTCCACTGTGGCCAAAGCAAATCTAGTTTTCCACATTTAGATCTCAATTACTGAAACATTTATGATTTCTGGATCCCCAGAGATGTGTTCTCTTTCACCCATCTAGACAGTCCCATTAAAATGTACAGATACAAACAAACCTCTTGGTTTCACTAGTTCCCTTGATGGTTAAAGATCCTGATTTTTCCCAAAGTCCGGTTCAGATTCTGTCAGTGTCTCTAAAGGTATCCACATATAAAGTCTACAAAATTAAATGGAAACATTTCTCCTATGGGTCAGTCTCCAAGGTCTAGATCCCTTCACAGTGCCCATTCCAGCTTTACCCCAATTCTTGTCTATCCCATTTTCATATTAGTGCTAGCCATTGCAATATCAAGGTTTATTTGATATTGATACCCAATTACCATATTAGATTTCATTCCTCATCTCTAGATCCCCAGAAGTTATACAAAGCCTTTTGAAAAGGTTCCTTTTCTTATGTTCCCCCATCAAAGATCCTACACTACCCTGAGATCTGAACCTTGTACTAGAATCTTCAACACAAGTCCTCCTTGATCCAGCATCATCCTCGGACTTAAAATACCTGTCTTGGTAGCTTTTATATCAGATAAAAAGGTGTCAGAAATGTAAGCCCTATCCTCAGTTCCACCATTATTTGGTATTTCATAAGGATAGAGTGCCTCTCAAAGCCAATCCCTCATTTATTCCAAAAATAAAATTACAAGCCAACCTAACTCAACCAATTCATCTATTTTTTCCTTAATTGCTCTAATAAGGCATAATATCTCTTATACACATTAAATGTTCATAGACAATTGTGCTTTTATCTTCACAGAAACAAAAACATCAGAAAAGATTATGGGGTTAGGGGTTGGCATAATGGTTAAGATGCTTGCCTCATAAACAGACAGTACAAGCTTTGCTCTCCCTAGAGTAGGTCAAACAGTTTCCAAAGTATCTCTGTCTGGATGGCTGTGTGACTGAATAACCTTTATATAGTCTTCCAGAAAGAAGACCCTGATTGCCAAGCCTAAAGCTCATTCCAACAAATCAGTTACAGCTTCCACAGCCTTTTTCAGGAAATCATCCACTGATGACATTTGGGCTGCAACAGCTGTGTGGTTTGCATTGCATACCTTCACCAAACATTATAAGCTGGACATAATATCTAGATCCAAAACCTCAAATGGAAAGTACAGTTGTGTACAGAACCATAAATGTAGATGTTTGAGTGTATTCACTGTTGCAGTCATCACACTTGGGTTATCTGCCTGCAGGTAGCCCTCAGTTGGCTAGAATACCAGAGACTTAGTATTTTTGCCTCGGTTGTTGTCACTCCAGGACTGACATCAGGTCATCAGGGGTATAAAAACAGGAAGCTGATGCCATTACATCAGTTTTTCTTGCCCCAAATGTCAGGAGCCCCCCAATAGGGAGCTAAGCTATGGTGGGAAAATCACCACCAGTAAAAAGAAAATACCAATACCAATATAAATACCCCTGCAAGGGGTAAGTAATATACACAGAGAGAAGAGAGAGAGAGAGACAGACAGACAGAATGGGGCTGGAGGGAGGGAAACCAGGACTGCAACAGTGAATACACTTGAACATCTACATTTATGGTAAGTGTACACAACTGTACTATATTCGTGTTTCACTGTTGCAGTCATCGCACTTGGGTTAATTCCCAAAGCTGAAGAAAGGGTGGAGGCAGCCAAGAAGAGTTTGGGCTGGTTAGTATGCCCTGCAGGACTGCAGTTGCAAAACCCACCCTGGATTTGGAAAATATAGGCAGGTGGTAATGCTTGGTGAATCTGTGTACAGAACTCCATGTAGCAGCCTCCAGAATGTCCCTGGCAGGGACTCCCCTGAGGAATGCTGTAGAGGTAGAAGTTGCCCTCGTGGAATGTGTTCTGACCCCCTGAGGGGTTGGTTTTCCATGGTGTTTGTAGCAGAAATTGATACAGTGTGCTATCCATTTGGAAACTGTCTGTTTTGAAATGGCCTTGCCCTGTGTCCCTGGTGAAAAACTGAGTAAGAACTGGTCAGATTTCCTGAAGGGCTTAGTCCTATCCAGGTAGAATCTGAGCTGTCTGTGCACATCCAAGGAGTGCAGGATTCTTTCCCTTTTATTTTGAGGATTAAGGAAGAAGGTTGGCAAATGGATAGATTGGTTGAGAGTTACACTGGACACCACTTTAGGCATAAAGGAAGGATTAGTCCTGAGGGAAACCCTGTCAGCATGGAAAATAATGAAGGGTTCCACAGCTATCAGTACTTGTAGCTCAGACACTCTTCTAGCTGAAGTGATGGCCAAAAGCAATGCTGTTTTCCAAGAGAGGAATTTTATCTCTGCTGATGCTGCAGGCTCAAAAGGGGGTAGCGTGAGCTTTTCCAGTACAAAGTTAAGGTCTCAAGCAGGGGTGGGTGCTTTCCGTGGTGGCCTTAAGTTGTTTGCCCTTCTCAGGAACTGTTTGATGAGAGGGTGAGAGAAGAGGGGTGGCTCAGTGTTGTAATGAGCCGAGATGGCAGAGGCATGGATCTTAATGGAGAAGGATAGGCCTCTCTGGAGTAAATCTGCTAAGTAATCCAGGATTAGAGGTAGGGAGGGCAGAGTTCTTTCCTCTCCTTTGGATTGAATCCAGGAGCAATACCTTTTCCACTTATCAGCATAGGATTTCCTTGTACTGGGTCTTCTGGCTTCAAGAATGATGTCCAGCACCTGCTTGTTTAGGCTGGTCACTGGGGGAGATTTCAAGAAATAAGCCAGGCTGCAAGATTTAGGGTTTGCAGTTGTGGATGCAAGATCTGTCCCCCCCTGCTGTGTGAGGGGGGTCAGGCTCTGGGGTAGGTGCCAGGGTGGCACTGGTGAAAGGCTGCGCAGTAGTGGGTACCAGTGCTGGCATGGCCAGTCTGGGGCAATCAGGATTGCCTTTGGTCGGTCCTGTCTTATCTTGAGAAATATTCTTGAGAGAAGGGGCAGAGGGGGAAATGTATAGATTGAGAGGTTTACCACTGGAAGGATAGGGCATCCACTTTCCAGGCATTGCTGTGAGGTGTCCTGGTGCAGAATTTGCTGAGTTGGTGATTGCAGGGGAGGCAAAGAGATCCACCTCTGGGGTTTGCCACTCATGTGGGTCTAGGAGATTTCTGCTTAAGTCATCTGCCTTTGAGTTTTGTTTGTCTGGCAGGAATTGAGCTTGCAGATGGACCTGCATGCCCAAGGCCATGTTCCACTGGGCCATGGCTAGCCTGCAGAGTGGGTAAGAGTGGGTTCCCCCCTGCTTGTTGATGTACCACATAACTGTGGTGTTGTCTGTTTTTATTATCAGGGGTCCTGGTGAGTAGGGATCTGAAAGCTGTTAAAGCATGCTGAACAGCTAGCATCTCTTTTTGGTTGATGTGCAGATAAATTTGGCTTAGGCTCCAGGGCCCTGAATGCACTTGTCATCCAGGTGTGCTCCCCAGGCATAGTCTGATGCATCTGTGGTTAGGGTCTGGGTGGCGTGGGGTTGAGTAAAGGGAAGTCCCTTTTTGTGGTTGCATGCTGCTGCCCACCAAAGAAACTCTGTCCTTAGACAAGGACAGAGTTTCTTTGGTGGGCAGCAGCAAAGAAACTCTGTCCTTAGACAAGGTATGATAGGAATGACAGTTTCCAGGTTCTGAGAATGTTGGCACCCAAGATGTTTTAAGTACCACTGAAGTTTCCTGATATGCAGTCTGGCATATGGAATTAGTATTATGCAAGAGGCCATGAACCCTAGGGTCTGCAGGATTTTCCTTGCAGATAGTTGGATTCTGGTGGCCATTTGAGTGAAGCAGCCTTTCAGATAGGCTTGTTTTTCTGGAGTAAGGAATACCATCTGGGATGCTGTGTCCAAGCTTGCTCCCAGGGATACAATCTTTTGACTGGGGACTAGTTTTGATATCTTTTTGTTGATAGTGCACCCCAGGGAGGTTAGCAGGTTTTTTACAAATAACAGGTGCTGCAACAGCATTTCCTGACTGTCTGCCTGAATCAGGCAGTCGTCCAAGTACAGGTAAATTTGAATTCTTCTCTCTCTGCAGTAGGCAAGGGCTGGAGCCAGGCATTTTGTGAATACTCTGGGAGCAGTGGATAAGCCAAAGGGAAGTGCAGAGAACTGATAATGCATAGAACCTGCCCTGAAGAGTAGGTATTTTCTGCATGAGTCCCTGATAGGAAAGTGCAAATGGGCTTCTTTTAGGTCTACGGTGGCTAACCAGGCATCTTTGGCCAGCATAGGAAGAAGCTGCTGAAGGGTTAGCATTTTGAATTTTGGTAACACCAGGAAGGTGTTTAGAATGGAAAGATCTAGGAATGGGCACAAAGTGCCCTCTTTTCTGGGTACCAGGAAAAGTCTGGAATAGAAATCTTGACCTATCTGTTCTGCAGAAACAAGTTGAATACCCTTATGGAGAGCAGGGATTAAACTTGGTTTTGTGCCTCTGCCCACTGGTTTGGAGGAAGGTCTGGGAACCCTTTTGGGGTTGGCAGAGAGTGGAAGTAAAATCTGCACCCCTGAGATACAATGTTGAGGACCCATCAGTCTTTGGTGATGGAAGTCCATTTTTTTTCATGATGGGCAAGTTTTCCTCCTAGGGGAATGAGCAGTTGGGCAGAGGTGGGGAGTGGAGTTGAGAAGTCATTGTGAATTATTTCCATAAGGGGGTAGCTTAGCACTCCCTATTTTTCAAGTGGAGGCACTCCATTACTTAGATCTCTGCATACCCTGAAACTGTAGTCTGGGGGGTCTGTTTCCCCTGGGTCTGGTTTGAGATGGCCTTGAGGGGGCTGAAAAGGACCAATGCTTTGAGGGGCAATGCCTACTGAATCTAGGAGGCTGTACTTGCAAGAAATCTTTGACTGTCTGCATAGATTTAGCTTATTCTTCCATCTTTTTAAGAACCTCTTCTGCTTTGGTACCAAACAGATTGTCCTTGTTCAAATGACTGTCTAGTAATTTTGATTTGACATGGTCTGGCAAGGTCTGCTCCTTAAGCCAAGCATGCCTTCTCAGTACAGAACCAGTGACTGCTGCCCTGCAAGATGCTTCTAAGGCATCAAAGCCACATTGCAAAGTATGCTTGCTTACTTGGCTTGCAGAATGCATAAGCTCTTGTAATTCTTTATTTTCTGAACAGTATGCAAAGGTATCTAATTTTTTCTTAATAAATTCCATGATATGTTGTTGGTACTTTAGCATGTGAAACTGGCAATGCAAAGCCCTAATGGCGAGAGTTGCAAAGGTGCATACTTTCTTACCCCATCTGTCTAAAGCTCTGGAATCCCTGTCGAAGGGGTGGGATTCTTAGCTGCAGTTACTTTGATACCTTGCTATAGTTGCTTTGATACCTTTAGGCCCCTAGGAGATGACCTCTGGGTCAGCAGTAGGATTTTTTAAAAGGAATTTTTGAGAGTCAGGAACTCTGTATTACTTATCTGGTTTCCTAGGAGCAGGGGGTAAAGTATCAGGAGTTAGACTGGATTCCATAAAGACATTATCCACAACATCCAGGACTGGGGGGGGGGGGGGGTTGCTAAAGGCCTATCTTGTGGCAAATCTAGAAATTCTCTGAGTCTCTTTTTGGACTGAGGATAGTCTTGGCATTCCCAGTGAAAATGCTCTCTTAAAGTATGCAAGGTTTTACCAAAAAAAAAATCCTTTGGAGGAGGAGCAGAGGGAATGGCTTTGTCTGCATCTGAATCCTCATAAGCAGATAAAGGCACGTCTTCATAATTAGATACCTCAGAGTCTGTTGGACTCTTGGTCTGTTAAAGCTGCTGGGGACAGGTCTCTCTCTCTCTTAGCAGGGGAAGGCTGGCTTCCCCTAATTGGCATAATGAGGTCTTCTGCCATTTTAAGCATTTAATGTTGTGGCAAGGAAGCAGGTGCTTGAGTTTGGGTCGTTGTTTTTTTAGGCGTAGCTCATACTCTTGGCCTTAGAAACTCGGTAGTTTTAGACAGGACTGAAGATGTGAAAGAAGTCGTCGGTTTGTGTCGAATATCGGTAGTGCAAAGAACTTCCTCAGAAGCTGGTGCCTGCTCAGCGGCTCTGGACCCATCCAAGGTAGAGACATCCGCAGATTCCGTAGTCGAAGAAGAGTCTTGTGGCATACCGGACTCCGAATGGGTCTTGGTAGAGGCCTGCAAATCCACTGAAGCGGGCATCAGGGGCTGCAAAAGCACCTCACTGAGTACCGGCGAACTAGCGACTAGCTTAACGGAAACGTCGTCGGATGTTTTGGACCTGTGTGGTCTGTCTCTGTCTTTATCCTTACTTTTTTTGGAAGCTCGGTAATTGGATGGCTTACCAAAGCCATTTCAGAATACGGAAATCGAGAACGAAAGTATTCAGTGACAATAAGGGCCCGACGATGAATAGTTCGGGTGTTGAACAAGGCACAAAACTGACAGCAAGGTACGTCGTGGTCTGGGCCTAAACAGGTGATGCAGTAAGAATGGAAATCTCGGTGTGGTATTTGCTTTCCACAGGTGAGACAATTGTTAACTTTTTCTGACATCGGTTAGAGCAAGAAAACAGGATTCCCAAAGGGGTACTTAGCTTTAGAAAAATTCAGGATGATTCAATTCGGAAATGAAAACTCAGGTAGTGGCTGATCAGCACTCATGCGAACTGCTTCTGCTTCAGGCTTCTCGGCAAGAAAGATTGATGCAATGGAGTCAGCTGCCTGTTTTTATACTCCTGACAACCTGACGTCAGTCTTGGAGTGACAGCAACCGACGCAGAAATACTAAGTATCTGGTATTTGGGCCGACTGAGGGCTACCTGCAGGCAGATAACCGAAGTGTGGTGACTGCAACACTGAAACACGAAGAACATCTTCTGTTCTTAAGAGTTTCCTGTCATAATTTCACCCAGGAAGTCAGGCAGCTTAGGATTCTGTCTCATTAGTCAAACCAGAAAGAAAGAAAGAAAGAAAGAAAGAAAGAAAGAAAGAAAGAAAGAAAAATAGAATATAGAAGATATGTACATACCGTAATGATTAATTGGTTTCATACAAAGTCGATCCAGTTTCATATGCCACCCACCTTCCTGAACCAAGCTGTCATAACAATTTGTCAGGGCCTGATAGACCTGCTTAAAGCTCTTGTGTTCGGAAACCACTATCCTTCTCATTATGTAGTTGACATACCCTATATGTCCTTCACTACATTGGCAGCAAACTTGATCTGAGAATAGAGTCATGACAGAAGCATTATTGGATTTTTTTGGTTGGGGGGCTTGTGGCTAGGAGCACTAGCTAGACTACAGAATGAAATCTGACAAGTAGCTGGATTCCTATCAGTTGAACTGGATGGTCTAAGAAGGAAAAGGATCCACTGTTATGGTAAGCACATAACTTCATTTTTTTAATTAGTTAATAAAAAAAATCCCTTCTTGCTACAATTAGCAAATTAGATTTTTAATGTCAAAAATAAAACATATATATTACTCATCAGTAAATTATTTGCATCAGAATAATATTCAGTATATTCTAAGTTTGTTTAAGTTATCCAGACCTCCTTACTCGAGCTGGCATGTTTTTATTACTATTCAATGTATGTTGTTTTCAATTGCATCGCACTTCTAAGAAATGTTGTGAAATTATATGTTTGCAAATATTTGAATGGATATAAATGGCACATAGGTTCTTAGGTACTTACTGGGCTATTGATCCAGGAGGATCTTTAAAAGCCTAGCCATACATTCCCATAAAGTTTTTAGTTCTTATATTTTAAGTATAAATAACCCAGAAATGTACAGAACATTTACATGATGTTGCCCCCATCCAAGACAGAAAAGAGTGCTAAACCAGGGATGAGTGTCTAGTTACTTATCCATTCATCCAGATTACATTTGTAAGAGAAGTGATTTGATTTATGTGGAGGGGGAGACTATTCCAAAGAACTGGTATTCTCTGCGATACATTCCTATCATTCCAACAGTTTCATTTTATGCTGCAAAAGAGATTTAGCTCTCTAGAGTGGGTGTTGAAGGCCCCATTAGACTTCCACATGTGCAGTAGTTCTAATGGCATAGGGCCTGTTGAAACTCTTTACCTAAGGCAAAGAGTCCCCCTCAGTAGCCGGTATGATACTGATAAGAGTACAAGGCTTTGAGGAGGTATGCATAGTTTTTTAAGATTTAGGCCCTTGCTTAGTAAGAAAGTGTCATGGGCATTCAAGTTGTGTCAGATGTTTTTACAGGTGCATACCAAAGGGGTATTATACTCAGTGATCAGTCTGATTGGTGCATAATACAGTGGAATGATCACATTCCTGGACATGGATGCCATACCCATAATAATAAGCTGTACAATGAAAGAGCACCTTCTTACAACAGTGGATATGTGGGGATCAAAGGACAGTTCATTGTCTACATAGGTTCCCAGGTCCTTAACTACTCAATCAGTTCTCAGGGGTGTGTTGTTGATGTGATAGTTACAAGGGGCTTCTTGCTTGCTGAAGGATGCTTTTATACTTTTTTTGGCATTAAATTGCAGTCCATGGTTTTGACAGCACCTATTAGTTTGGAAGAAACCCTCTTGGAGGATTTTGGTGTCCTTTGGGGAGTTTATGATGGCACCAAATTTACAGTTACCTGCAAACCTGGTGAGCCACAAACTCCTTAAAAGTAGCTTTGACCTCCAAGAAGTAAATGTCAAAGAGGAGTGATACAAGGACTGAACCCTGGTGCACCCCACTAATGATAGATCTTTTGGAGGAGAAGTTACATGGGGGTTAACATTTAACTGTGATAGTTTTTCTACAATATCTGAGTGTCAGATGGCATTGAATACCTTTGCAAGGTCTAGATATGCAGTATGTACTGAATTCTACAATATCTGAGTGTCCGATGGCATTGAATACCTTTGCAAGGTCTAGATATGCAGTATGTACTGAATTCTACAATATCTGAGTGTCCGATGGCATTGAATACCTTTGCAAGGTCTAGATATGCAGTATGTACTGAATTCTACAAGATCTGAGTGTCACATGGCATTGAATACATTTGCAAGGTCTAGATATGCAGTATGTACTGAATTCTACAAGCTCTGAGTGTCACATGGCATTGAATACCTTTGCAAGGTCTAGATATGCAGTATGTACTGAATTCTACAAGATCTGAGTGTCACATGGCATTGAATACCTTTGCAAGGTCTAGATATGCAGTATGTACTGATTATCTCACATGCTTTGTTTTAGTGACCTTCTCAAAGAGTTATACCAGATTAAGCAGGTAGGATCTGCCCTTGACACATTTGTAATGTCCTTATTTATTAATTCCATAATGATCCTTACCATAGCCTTACAGATGAGTCTGGTCAGATGTATGAGCCTATAATTTCCCACATCCATTGATGATGTCCCACTTTGAGCAGTGGGGTGACAGTTGCTTTCATACATTTCTCTGGCAAAAAAAATGTTTAGAGGATGACATTGAATAGACTCTCTAGGGGATCTGACAGGTCCTGCTTTAGGCTGGCCGGAATACAGCCCAGTATGTTATCTGAACTTTATAGAAGCAATGTTTTTGAACTTGGATAGTGCTTTGAGGACTTGTTCATGGGAAATTTGGGGCAGGTGATGCAGATGCGTATATGAAATCTGGGAATATAGGAAGGAGGAGGGGTGAAGTTTGAGCTACATTTGCACACTAATAGATTGGTCATGCCTTCTGGGTATGTGATATAATTTACTATTAGCATTGCACAGTGCTGGACATTTTTTCTAAGATTTCTAACACAGTTAAAGAAAGTTTTGTGGTTGTCCTTTGCCTGGATGGCAGTTTTTACCTCATATGTGGCATAGGTTGATTTGATCAGGGTCTAGATCTCCCTGCAAGGTTCAGTAAGTTTTTTAAAATCTTAATATTTATTACGCCTCTATTTCTGGATAAAATTAATCCCAATATCTCACCTTTCTGCCCCACTTGCTCTAATTCAATAGCCGACACTTTACACATATTCTGGTCCTGCAAAAACATCTACAACTCGAGAAAATGGGCTACATTAAATCCACCCTTTTGTGGGAAATGGCAATTCTGAATATCTTTCCCAGCTCCTATCACTTTGAGTCTAAACATATTATTTTAACTCTGTGCACAATACTAAAAACCTATATAGCACCCAATTGGCTAGACAGAAGAAAAGCATCTTGGAGAGAGTTTAAAACTATTGCTACTAAATATGTTCTTGTGAGCAAATTAAGAACAATAAGTCAAAAGAAAATAAAGTATTTCCAGAAATATTGGGGTAGCTTTGTAGAAGCTCTTAGTTAGGCCCTTATCTATCACCCCCCCCCATTTTTTTTATTTCTTCCTCATTTAAGTTTCCTACTTAATACTTTATACCAACTGCCTTAACTTTATCAGATGAGGATTGTAAATATCCAACTAATTTCCCAAGGGATATACAAACCATGTAAGACAATAACTTTTGACTTTACTGTTATAATTAATACCTAATAATGTTCTATAGGACATCTTTTATAAGTGACAACCAAGTGTATATCATGTATATAGTTAATCAAATAGCCCTAGACATATAGGTACATCCTTTTAGTGAGATAATTTAGCATATGTATCATTACCCTTACAAAAACATGCGCTCAGTCCTTTTTTTTTGGTTTCTTTTCCTAGCTCTTAACTCAGTAGTACAAGAATTGTATTCCTTTATTGAATAATTTCATGCACTGCCTTATATGATCTTATGATCAACTGTAATTGTTTTTCTAGCACTGCAATACATATGTCTTGAAGTTGTCAATTGCCTGTATTTGACTGCATGTAACTAAGGTTAGTTGAATGCCAATTTTCTGTCTGTATCTGTATTGTTTATTGGATATTGTAATAAAAATTATATTGGAAAAAAAAGACTCTTGATATTTATTTCTATGTGCAATATTTTTTCTTTTATTAAAGAACCTGTTTATATGTGGGTTCTACCCAGTACTGGATCGTGGACAAGGTGGGCCCTAGGCAGGGTAAAGGATCAGGGCCCCCACGCACACACAGTTATCATAAACACTGCTCAAATCTGTCGGTGTACACATTACTTCTTCTTTACTTTTCCTATGATTAGAGATACTTAATTTTTTTATTTCAGATTTTATAGTGCCATTTAGTAACAAAATAATACACTCACAATGAGAGCAGACTTAGCATGAACGTAAAATTCTCTGCCACTGAAACTCTCATTAATTTTATCACTATTTTTATCACTATTTTATTACTATTTGATCTAACAGTTGTGATTTGCCGTTTGCTTCTTGTTTCATAGTCAAGATGTCAAAGTGATATGCATCACATACGTTTCACAGGAGTGGTCTCCGTTTCATGCCATTAATGTTCTAAGCCCAAGCACATTTGTTATTTATTGCTCAAGTTTTAAACATAGTGCTAGCTCTTACAAGCTTAGCTTGGTTTTAGTATTTTTAGGCATATTTATAGATTTTAGCGCATATATTTATAAATGATTTTTTAAATATATAGTCATTCTTGTTATATACACGTATTCTAAGCCTTCTACTTGGAACAAATGTATATAATTTTTACGTGCGATGAGACTGAGACTGAAGATTTGCTTATATAATGCTATAATATGCTTGTTATATAGAATTGATTTTTTCAACTAAGTTTCCTAATTAAGTTATACTGCATTAAAATCATGTCAGCTTCTAATGTTTACACAGCGCTTGCAGTAAGAGCACTATAATTCATAGAGACAGTGATTTTTACTGTGTTTTATATTGTGTGTTTTTTACTGTGAACCTTGGTTCGCTTTAATACTGACTGCTATATCAATTAACTAATTGTTTATTGTGTTAATTAAATGATTGGTTTTAATAATTACTACTTGTACTAGTATATAAAGACAACAGTTTTTACAGTTTAATAGATCTGAAGAAGCGTACAGTCCGTACGCGAAAGCGCTCATCTCTGTGTTTTCTTGTCGTTGTAATAAAAGAAAGTTTGCTGCATCATCGTGATGGTCTTCACTCTGGTTTATCTACTATTAATTGAATATTCATAGAAAAATGCATCTGTTTAAAGTTTACTTTGGGGCTGTTTTCAAACCACAGGCCCCTTGCGCACATTTTTGGACCATGCATACATTCAAGTATTCCTTGTTGCACCATCCTGATTGTATTAAATTATATTCCTTGTATAATACAGCCCCACTTGTTAGAGTATGTTTTAAATTTGAAGGTTTGAACACTTTTCTAGTAAGCAATAAAAAACATATGAACAAAGAAGGGCAGAGCTGCCCATTACAGAACATTTCAACCACCAAAGGCCACTCAAACTTCTGTCATTGCAATCCACCAATATCAATCATTATACACAATATCTGCAGAAGTAAAAGTCATCTAAATAATTTCACATTAAAGAAACACATAACTAATTAAGAGATTGCTGATGGCAAACAATTTTACATTTCAGTGTTCCATGCATAAATTCAGTGCCTGCTGCCCTTGAAGAATTAATTGCTCTTATTACATTAAAAATGATAAGCTAGTAATATTGCGGTAGGGAATAGCTGTCAAACCAGCAACAGGTTTATATTTATTAAGCATCTACCCTTAAAAAAGGCACTGCAATATTAGTACTCTCTGTACATGGGGTGGGAATAGAACCCACAGTCTTCTGCACCAAAAGAAAGCATGCTACCTGCTGTACTACTAATGCTGCTTTTTAAAATTTATAGCACAAACACTTATGATGGTCATTTGCTAAACAAAACAGTTACACATTGAAAACAGACTTAGCATGAGCAATAGTAAATTTCTCTTGCCATAAAACTCAACATTCCTTGAAAATGCATAGAAGCTCAGCATTGTTTTACATGAACAAAAACTCAACATTCTTTGAAAATGCACTAAACCTCAACAGTCCTTGATAATGACAGTTTGGCAGTTGATGCAGAGGATTCTGTATTGAAGGCACAGGGTTTGAGCCTGAACCCTGAATGAGTTGACCAACCTGCCATTCCTAATTGGGGCATTACACACACACACACACACACACACACACACACACACACACACACACACACACACACACACACACACACATTTCAGGAATAATCTGTTCACTCTTAAAGATGAAATGTAAGCTTTTATGGCAACCCTTGGCTAGTGCCCCCCCAAGCTAGTGGGCCCTAGACTGCCTCAGTTGCCTAGTGCTATATCCAGCTCTGGTTCCACCACAGGAGTATATTGTTGAATTTAGGATGCATTTACATTGGTTACGGGGCAGATGCATCCAATCAGCTATTCACATGTGCTTAGAAATTGATAGTAAAGTATCCCATATAGGCAGTAGGGTCATCAGGTTGGAAGGGGTTGCCAAATTTAGTCTGGTCATCCATCAGTTTCAGTAGATTAGCCTTGGTGTGATCTTTGAATACCAAGGTATTGAAGGATGTACCTCCATCTTAAGGTAAATATGACTGATATGACATCTAATTTGACCAGGGAGGGAGTTACAATTAGTACAGAACAGAGTTGTCCCACATTGGTGTAGATCAAATCCCAGATTTTATTGCCCCTGGCTGGGGTATGGGCTAACTGGCACAGATAGTTTGTAGTGATATAATCTAGAAATCCCTGGGTACACGTGTTAGAGACTGTAAACTTCTCCCAGGTAATGGAGGGGTATTTGAAGTCCCCTAGGAGAATATTGTTTGATTTAATGCATAGGAGTTATGAAAAATTAAACAAAAGCTGTGTCAGTATGAATAAATTTATTATAATCCAAGCCAATAGTAAGCGCTTTCGTCTCTTATGCAAGAGACTTCTTCAGACTATGGCTTTATCATAAAAAACATATGCTTTAAATACTACATTAATTAACATTTTAAAACACCATTTAACATTTAAAAGCACAGTGACATAAAAATGCACAGTAACCATGCATACATTAATGCTTCAACCCCATTCTTTTTAAATACATTAAAAACTCTTTCCTGTTATTTAAACCTGGAGGGAAACAAGCATTTAGTTTAACTTGCCAACAATATTCTAGCCAACCTAGTTCTTCTTCAACATTTACTGACTTAATATTTTGATGCTCAGTGACCAAAACTATACATTTAAAATTGATTTTACATTTCTTATCAACATAATGTTTGCTCATAGCATTTTTCCATTACTAATAGCACAATTATGTTCACAAATTTTTTTGTATAGTTCTCTCTTTGTTCTTCCCACATAAAATGATCTACATTCTGAACACATCAATAAATAAATAACATTTTTAGATTTACAAGTAAACCTCCCTGGGACTTGGACTACTGTTTTCCCCACTAATAATTCACTACTATCAGTAAATAAATATTGGCAATAGTTACAATTATAACATTTAACCATCCCTTTTCTTAACTCAGCTTCTTTAACTTTATTTAGTTTACTTTGAAAAAAGATCTTTAAAGTTTCTAGCCCTTTTCTGTACAAACTTGGGTTCATTCCCTATTTTCTCCATAATTTCTCTATTTCCTTTTAAAATTCCCCAGTTTCTCCTCACTATATTCTTTACACTGTTTGAATCTGTACCATTTTGTATTGCTAATGCTGTACTATAATTTTTATGTGTTTTATCACCAACATTCATATTGACATTATTTCCAATATTATTCCTCTTAATTAATTCATCAGTGAACAACCTTTGTAATTCATCTTAAGGGTATCCTCTTATTTCCATCCTTTTACAAAAAGTTAAAGCTTCAAGCTCAAACAATTCACCACCTTTAGTTAAATTACTAATCCTTTTAAGTTGTCCCTTAACAATATTAACTTTAGTTCTTTTAGGATGCAAACTAGAATAATGCAAATACATATTATTTTGAAAATCTTTCTTATAAATTTTAGAAATTAATTTATCATATTTATATATTGTCAGATCTAAAAAATTGATTTTATCTGCATTATAACTATATGTAAATTTTCTATAGGAACAAACATTATTAATGTAATTTAAAAAGTTATTTAACTCATTAATAGTATCATCCCACACTACAAGGGCACCGTCAATAAATCTTAACATCTTGACTATATGTTTACTATGTTCACTTTCTAAAATATTGGCTAATTCCCAACCTTGCATAAACACATTAGCCTAACTAGGGGCTAGAGCAGCACCCATCGCAACACCATTTGTTTGGACATGTATTTGATCATAAAACTCTAAATAATTATGGCTCAAAACTAAATCAATCATCTCCATTAATAACCCTATTGTACTTGGGGAGAACACTTTAGATTCTAATAGTGCTACCCTTACTGTCTCCATTCCTTCTTTATTTGGAATCATGGTATACAAAGAATTGATATCTAATGTAGCCAGTATATGCGAATCAGACACCTGAATCTCTTCCAATTTTTTTATACAGTCATAACTATCTTTTATATAAGTCTTACCCCTTGGTACTATCCTCTGTAGATGCTTGTCAACAAACACTGACATCCCTTCAGTTTTGCTATTTCTACTCACCACTATGGGTCTTAATGGTGGAGAATCTAGGTTTTTATGGATCTTTGGAATACCAAAGATCCTACTTATTTTGGGTTGTTATTAGATAGATTTCTTTTAGTTTTCTCATCAATTTTTTCCTGTGTAGAACCATTCTTCCACCCAGGAATCAATTAATGAAAATCCCTTTCTTACTTCTGACATATTCACAGGTCTATAAAAATTTGTGTCAGACAACATTTCTTTCATTTTATTTTCATATTCATTCCTATCCATCAATACCATAGAACCACCCTTGTCAGCTTTAAAAATTAAAACATATTCATTTTTGACTAAAGCATCTAAACATTCCTTTTCTTTTTTTGTTAGATTATAATATCTAAAATTCGTATCATTATCTAACATTTCAAGCATCTGAAATTCACATACATTAAGGAACATTTCTAATTCGTTGTTAATCAACAGAGGGTAGTGCCAAGGGATAAGACTTATATAAAAGATAGTTATGACTGTATAAAAAACTGGAAGAGATTCAGGTGTCTGATTCGCATATACTGGTTACATTAGATATCAATTCTTTGTATACCATGATTAGAACAATTAGAATCTAAAGTTATAATGCAGATAAAATCATTTTTTTTTAGATCTGACAATATATAAATATGATAATAAATTAATTTCTAAGATTTATAAGAAAGATTTTCAAAATAATATGTATTTGCATTATTCTAGTTTGCATCCTAAAAGAACTAAAGTTAATATTGTTAAGGGACAACTTAAAAGGATTAGTAATTTAACTAAAGATGATGAATTGTTTGAGCTTGAAGCTTTACATTTTTGTAAAAGGATGGAAATAAGAGGATACCCTCAAGATGAAGTACAAAGGTTGTTCACTGATGAAGTAATTAAGAATAATATTGGAAATAATGTCAATATGAATGTTGGTGATAAAACACATAAAAATTATAGTACAGCATTAGCAATACAAAATAGTACAGATTCAAACACTATAAAGAATATGGTGACGAGAAACTGGGGAATTTTAAAAGGAAATAGAGAAATTGGAGAAAATAGGGAATGAACCCAAGTTTGTACAGAAAAGGGCTAGAAACTTTAAAGATCTTTTTCAAAGTAAACTAAATAAAGTTAAAGAAGCTGAGTTAAGAAAATGGATGATTAAATGTTATAATTGTAACTATTGCCAATATTTATTTACTGATAGTAGTGAATTATTAGTGGGAAAACAGTTGTCCAAGTCCCAGGGAGGTTTACTTGTAAATCAAAAAATGTTATTCATTTATTGATGTGTTCAGAATGTAGATCATTTTATGTGGGAAGAACAAAGAGAGAACTATATAAAAGAATTTATGAACATAATTATGCTATTAGTAATGGAGATACAAAAAATGTTATGAGCAAACATTATGTTGATAAGAAATGTAAAATTAATTTTAAATGTATAGTTTTGGACACTGTGCATCAAAATATTAAGTTAGTAAATGTTGAAGAAGAACTAGGTTGGCTAGAATATTGTTGGCAAGTTAAACTAAATGATTGTTTCCCTCCAGGTTTAAATAACAGGGAAGAGTTTGTAATGTATTTAAAAAGAAAGGGGTTGAAGCATTAATGTATGCATTGTTACTGTGCATTTTTATATCACTGTGTTTTTAAATGTTAAATGGTGTTTTAAAATGTTAATTAATGTAGTATTTAAAGCATATGTTTTTTATGGTAAAGCCATAGTCTGAAGAGGTCTCTTGCATAAGAGACAAAAGCGCTTACTATTGGCTTGGATTATAATAAATTTCTTCGTACTGACACAGCTTTTGTTTACTTTTTGGGTTTTTGAAGTTATTTGCTTGCTGCTTTTGTTGGAGCATAGGAGTTATGGACAGAGGGGGACATATAGAGGGTCCTACAGTAAGCCATGATGTCATAATGGGTCTTGTTAACAGTAACATGAATGTGGAAGAGTTCCAGATTGTTTACTTGCCTAACTAGTTGGGAAGTGATTTTTTTTCTTTTCTCTGTGTTATCTAGCATGTTGAGCCTGAACACATGTAAGGCATTGAAACCCTGCATTGATGGGGTGGTCTTAATAGTCTTGGACCAGGTCTCTGTAACAATGGATATATCAATGTTTTCCAAGGTAAGGATTGCTTGTAGGGAGCTTTTTTTTTTGGTTGATAAGTCTAGCATTGTGCAGCAAAAACTTTATGTTATCTGATGTCTTTTTGTTACGCTGGAAACTTCTAAGTGCTGTTGTTGCATTAAAAATGCACTATGAGGGTGGACAAAGTTATAGCCAATTTACAATTTTGGTGGACAGATGCAGGCCATCCATGGAAAAGCAGTTATGACTATCTACCATCTCCTCACAGGGCGATATATGTAATGCACCCCCTTTGAATGACACCAGAAGCTAAGCTATTTGGTCAAGTCAAGAGTTTTTTGTTCATATTGTGGCATCTTTCTTACTGATGGTAAAATGCTGCTCTAAGCTAGATTCATACCTGACTTGGACACATTCAAAATGCTCTATTATAGTCAGGGAGGAATACTTAAGTAATTTACACCCATGTGTACCATTACTATCATATATGTACATATGGTGCAAGGACTTCAGTGCCTGCATGATGTGGCAAATATATCACACACACACACACACACACACACACACACACACACACACACACACACACACACACACACACACACACACATATATATTTGGCAAATTCTGGCACCTGATAAAGCAGCCAGCTGTGACCCTCTCCTTGCACAGCCTGTGAGTACTGCATCACTGTACCCCACAATGGAGTCACCTATGACTAGGATGATGGATTATGTGATTATGTGCAGGTTTACCTTATGGGCTTTTAAACTGACACACTATGACCGTTTGATGTATTTTCAAGTTGGGTGCTGCCTGTGTTATGTGCTTTTGAGACTGCTAGGAGTACTTGCTTCTTAGGTTATGTTTAGGAGGCCCTTGTGGTTTGGGCAGGTTACTTTTAAGAGTCTCAGTATATGTAGGTTTATATGTTTGGTCTGATCCATATGTAATAGGTTTAGTGTGTTATTGCATAGTAGTGACAGCCTGCTTGTTACTTGTAATGTCTTGTCTCCAACAGCATTAAATAAGTGTATATATGTGCCAGTTTTTTTAAGTAGTAGGTGGTTGTGTGTAAACATGAGACAACCAAGCAGGCTACAGAGATGGTTGGAAAGTGGAAATCCATAGTTCCAGGTGCTTACTAATATGGGTTGAAGGTGGAGTAGTGCCTATGAGGATTGCAGTTTATTACTGTAGATGCTATCTGTCTCATAGTGGAGATAGTTCTGGTCTCAACATAGCTGCATGCAGCTACAAATAAATGATCCTTAGTTCTTTCTCTCACCAGAAGCAAAAGAGTAGCATTAATCCCTAGCTACTTTCTGTTAAGTAAAACTAGCCCAGGTGTTGCTGTATTCAGTATACTTGCTAGTGCTTTCGCTTGGTGGATACCATGGATAGACCTTACAACATCTGGATGCAACAGACAACCAAAATGGACAAAGACCCTGAAGGGTTTCATACCAAAACTGCATTCAGACCACATAGTGAAGTTACATACACAATGCCCAATCAGAGACCAATAGGAATCAATGCCCTTCTGCTCCTTCTGTCACCAGAAGCAAAGATGTAAAAGTAATCATATGTTGCCACATAAGAAGCAATTTTCAGGTTTTCTGGTGATTGTTAATACTTAGGAATGATAGTAAATAATGTTGTTAATATTAAGGAATGATAGGAAATAATGTTGTTAATACTTAGGAATGATAGTAAATAATGTTGTTAATATTTAGGAATGATAGGAAATAATGCTGTTAATATTTAGGAATGATAGTAAATAATGTTGTTAATATTTAGGAATGATAGGAAATAATGTTGTTAATATTTAGGAATGATAGGAAATAATGTTGTTAATATTTAGGAATGATAGTAAATAATGCTGTTAATACTTAGGAATGATAGTAAATAATGTTGTTAATATTTAGGAATGATAGGAAATAATGCTGTTAATACTTAGGAATGATAGTAAATAATGTTGTTAATATTTAGGAATGATAGGAAATAATGCTGTTAATACTTAGGAATGATAGTAAATAATGTTGTTAATATTTAGGAATGATAGGAAATAATGCTGTTAATACTTAGGAATGATAGTAAATAATGTTGTTAATATTTAGGAATGATAGGAAATAATGCTGTTAATATTTAGGAATGATAGGAAATAATGTTGTTAATATTTAGGAATGATAGGAAATAATGTTGTTAATATTTAGGAATGATAGTAAATAATGTTGTTAATATTTAGGAATGATAGGAAATAATGTTGTTAATATTTAGGAATGATAGGAAATAATGTTGTTAATATTTAGGAATGATAGGAAATAATGTTGTTAATATTTAGGAATGATAGGAAATAATGCTGTTAATACTTAGGAATGATAGTAAATAATGTTGTTAATATTTAGGAATGATAGGAAATAATGCTGTTAATACTTAGGAATGATAGTAAATAATGTTGTTAATATTTAGGAATGATAGGAAATAATGTTGTTAATATTTAGGAATGATAGGAAATAATGCTGTTAATATTTAGGAATGATAGTAAATAATGCTGTTAATATTTAGGAATGATAGTAAATAATGCTGTTAATATTTAGGAATGATAGGAAATAATGCTGTTAATATTTAGGAATGATAGGAAATAATGCTGTTAATATTTAGGAATGATAGGAAATAATGCCTAGCTGCTTCTCCTCTCACAAGTAGCAAAACAGAAGCACTATTTTCAAGCTGATTCCTGAGAAGCCAGTTCTAGGGTCTCTAGTTAATGCTAGTCTAGTCCCAGATGTTACAGGTTTTCAAAGTGAAATGGAAAATGGATTAATACTCTGAATATTGTACTTTGTACTGAGTAAGTGGGATAATATGAAAGAAAAGCTAGCTCAAGCTGGATAGATATTAAGTGGCCAGTAGAATGACTAAATGATGTGAGACCGGGAGCAGCTTTCAAAGTAAAATTTACAGTAAAGGGTGGACAGCTGAAAAGCTACCAAGTTTAAAAGCACAACAGGAACAGTTAGATGAGAAAATCCAATGCAGTCACACAGCAACTGTAGTTTCACAACACTTGCAGCTAAGTAAGAATGCAGCTAAATAAGCAATCCTATTTCTCGGCTCCTCCCACTGACTAACTACACTTTATTTTTCAGCTGGTGACTAGAAAATGAATTGTTCTAATCAACCTTGGCCAATAACTTTTAAAATTACAAGAAAAAAATAGGTAAACCAGATTTTAAAATAAAAAAATATATAATTATAATAAGAGCACTAATAATATTAATAATCATAATAATAATACTAAAAGTATCCGAGCCTTAAATGGATAAACCCAATCCAAAAATCCAATGTAGTTACATACCAGCAGAAGTCTCACAACACTTGTAGCTTAACAAAAAGTGGCTAAATAGGAATGCATCTAAATAAATTATATTTCTCAGGTCCTCTCCCAATTAGCCAGACTTAATTATTTTTGAAGCTCCAAGAAAAAAAAAAACACTTTAAGGTAAGAAAAAAAGTAAGACAAATTTTTAAATAAAATGAACCTTTAAAATACTGAAATGCCATAATGTCGACTTCCAGAACATCAAGACAAAAACCATGAAATTTTACATTAATAAACATTCACATCTTCGTAAGTTTTCACCACAAAAGGATGCAGTCGGCCAACATCGTGAACTTTGCCTTTTCCTCCACTGTACTGCAATCTCAGAGTTGGTATATTTAGTTGGGAAAGGGTGTGGGGGGGTTTATTTGCTTTGGTTTGTTTTTTATGTACTGTTGGCCAAGCATTTACTTATGTGGTGAAAACTTATGTTCATTAATGTAAAGCTTCATGGTTTTCTTCTTGATGCTCTGCAAGTTGACATTATGGCATTTCAGTATTTTAAAGTAGACCCATGTGTGTGTGTGTGTGTGTGTGTGTGTGTGTGTGTGTGTGTGTGTGTGTGTGTGTGTGTGCGTACATATATATATATATATATATATATATATATATATATATATGTATAGATTTGTGCGTATGTGTATATATATATATATATATATATATATATATATATATATATATATATATGTCTGTATTTTTATATATATATATATATATATATATATATATATACCTTATGTGGAGAAATTCAATGCAGTCACACACCAGCAGTAGTCTCACAACAATTGTAGTAATCAAAATGCAAAATCTGCCCACAAAATCTTTACAAACCAAGAAAAAAAAAATCCAAAAAAAAAAAAAAAAAAAGTTGTACCAGGAACTTGCAGCAAATTTAATAAATCATAAACCTTTCATTCACTATTGACATGTGAACTTCTTCAGATATAAACTCCTCCATGCTCTTTTCCTTAAATATACAATTAAAACCTGCCATCTAATGTTGTATATCACAAGCATACCATGATTCAACAATTGTACGCATATTAACAAATTCATAGCTTTATAAATAGTTTACAATGATAAAATGACCTAAGTAACAATTAATACTTAATAACACTCCACAATGTGTCATGCAGTAAAAATTAGCCCTAATTCATAACAAATAAATGTAATAGTAAACTACAATAAATTAACATCCTTTTCATAAGTAGCAAACTATTGATACATACTCAATCATTATTTCCCAGAGGGTTAGTGGAATCCAGTAAAACCTGATGATGTAACTCCCTTTTTTCAACATAAGTTGACCAAGTTCTACCTTTGTCAAAAGGTCAAACTTTACCCAATACAAATAAAACATTTTTTTTAATTTGTGACATATCTTGTAATGCTTAAATAAAGCATTATTAGAGTCCTTCTTCCTCATTACATATACATGCTGGTAAATTCATGTTTTAATGCTTTTTCTGTTTTATCAACATAAAAATCAATATATGAGCTGCACTTTTCAAGATAAACCACAACTTTGGTATTACAATTGAGTATTTATAACTGAAGAAGTTCACATGTCAATAGTGAACAAAAGTGTTTATGATTTATTAAATTACCTGCAAGTTCCTGGCATCTACAAGTTTTTTTTTTTTTTTTTTTTTTTTTTTTTTTGTTATACAATTGTAGTAATTAAATAACTAGTTAAATAGAAATGCAGCTAAATAAGAAATTCCATTTCTTAGCTTCTCACATTAATTAGCTAGACTTTATTCCTTTTCAGTTAGTGAATGGAGAGGGGATTTTTTTGTAATGAACCATAACCAAGAACTTTTTAAACTCTAGGAAGAAACTTTAAGATAAAACAAAAATTAAAATAAAACAGTCTAGGAAGAAACTTTAAGGTAAAACAAAATTTAAAATAAAACAAACTACAATATACTAAGAGCATAAATAAATAAATAATGAAATTATTCAAACTTTAAATGAAGAAATCCAATTAAAATCTAATGTAGTCACAAACCAGCTGTAGTCTCACAGCACATACTATTCAAAATGAATCTCACTTGACATATTGTCAAATCATATTTTGTTGTAGTTAAATATATGAAAAATATTAGTTATGACTGCAGTCTTGTTAAATTATGACATATCTTGCAAAATACAGAAAAAGTAATACATTGGGTTTTAGCACTGATTTTCATAAACTTTTGTATACTACTGATTTTACACTTTCAGAAATGATTAATTTCAATATGGTTTATAAATTAAATCTGAATAATAGATTTAAACTGATACATTGTTCATGTATATTTACAATTATAACGTAATAGGTGAACCACTACCAGATCAGGTGAACGCTCCTTTCCAAGAATAAAAAATAAAATAATCAGCAAAGGTAAAAGAATAGGAGCGAAGCAGATATGTCAATGCAATATTTCAAAAGTTCTGCAACAATCCAAAAGTCTTCAAGTGATATTCACAAAAATATTCCAAGAATCACGAAATTTGCATAATAAAAGCTAAATGAATCTTTATTTCATGAGATAAGCGCTTAAGCTGTCTGTAGCTTCCTCAGATCTCTCAACATTTAAATTAAAAAAAACAAGATATATAGAAATACCAATTAAACAATTAGTGAAACTAAAAAATTTAAAGAAGAAATGTCAAACCCACATATTGCATATAGCAAATGACGTACAACCAAGACATAAAGAAAAAGAAGTGGACACTGAAATATCCAGACTGAACTGTGCACTCTAAGCGCATGCATATAATCATAAATGCTCCATATATGGCATCTATTAAATATATATAAAAACGATGTATAAGAAATATATATATATATATATATATATATATATATATATAAAAATATATCTAAATATATATATATAAAATAAATATATAAAACTGTACATATGTATGCTGAATGCATACACATAAATAAATATGTGCATACATATAAAATGTATACAGATGGAATTAAAAAAAAAAATATATATATATATATATATATATATATATATATATATATATATATATATATATAAGGCATATAGAATAAAAATACTTAAAAGACACACTCATGTAAGCACTTATATGTGTACAACAAAGGTGTAGGGAATATCAAAAATATACAATCATTTACCTAATGTTCCTACGTCCCCTCTGTCTAGGTTTTATTGAGGCTCTCTCATTGAGTCCTGACCCACTATCAGCTCTAAGCAGGACGATCCAGTCACTCTCCTTGCTTTCAGTTTGTGTCCTGATGTCACCCCTTCTCTTGCTCGGGAATATAACTTCTAAAACTCTAAATAGGAACTTATGTGTATTCCCAAAAAGACTAACATGTTTGGCTAGAGCATTATGTAGTGATCCTTTCTTGATGTAATAGACATGTTCCCTTACTCTGTCCCTAAGTGGACGATTAGTTTTGCCTACGTAGAAACAAGAGCAGGTTTGACAAATGGCTAGGTATACCACATGACACGTCATGCAATTTGCATTGACATTCATACTAAAAACTATCTGTGAATCTGGATGCAAAAAATCCATGCTTGTGTCCATGAATGAACAGAAGTTGCAATGTCCACAAGGCTCCGTATGACCTATTGTCCTACCTTTTCTTCCATGTTTTGGGTAACATAGCATCCTCTTTAGATTGTTCTTATTCCTATACTGAAACCTAGGGGTATCACCAACTATGTTCTTCAAATCTTCGTCTACCTGAAAGACAGACCAATACCTACTAATGATCTCTCTGACTTCAAGGTAGTCTGATGTAAAAGTTGTTAGGAACTTAATACTGGATGGAGTCCTGTCACTATTCATATTTTCCACAGAATCTGAAGATCCAACATATGGTGTTGCTACTGTATGTCGTAAATCATGGGTGTTCTCTAAGGAATGGCTGACCTCATTGATGTTATACCCTCTCTGTAATAACCTGAGTCTTAAATCATCCAATTCTACTAAAAATCCTCCTTCGGTGGGATTTAGCCTGGAGGCTCTAATTGCCTGGCCCTTCATAATATTTTTAAAAATGAAGGGTGGATGCTTGCTTGATCTCATGAGTAATGAATTACAATAGCATGCTTTCCTAAAAACTCCTGTGTTTATAAGACCATTAGGCAATTTCTCAATATATAGGTCTAAGAACTCTACCCTGTACACTGAATAATTCATGGTGAATTTAAGATAACTAGTTAAATTGTTCATAATATCTGACATCAAGTTGAGCTGTTCAACAGTCCCTTTCCAAAGAACGAACACATCATCCACAAAACATCGATAAAAGACGACGTGTTCTTCAAATAGAGCCTCACAAAATAAAATATGTTCCTCCCAGTAAGCTAGGAGCATATTGGCATAGCTGTTGGCACAAGGTGTGCCCATTGCTACGCCATCTAATTGTTTATAAATCATATCATTAATCATGAACAAGTTGCTCTCTAGAACCAACTCCAGGAAGTGCACTAAAAGGTCAATCTTGACGACAGTATAATCACTATGTTCCTTCAGATAGTCAGATATGTAAATAAGCCCCAGTGCATTGGGGATAACAGTGAACAGTGACTGTATATCAAAGGTGACAAAGAGGTAGTCATCTGTAATGTTATAGTGTTTAACACATTCATATAATTCCATCAGAAACTGCTTAGAGTCTCTTAACACAAATTTGTTGGTGTTTAGAACCAGTCTCAGATTTTTCTCTATGTACACAGACAGATGCTCAGTGACCCATCCTCGACCAGAAACTATTGGTCTCATAGGTGGGTCATGAGCATCTTTGTGTATTTTCGGTAGACCATGTATAATAGGAGTGACAGGTGTTTTAATAGTGAGGTATTCATACAGGTCTTTGTCTATCAATTGACTCATAAATATCCAATAAAGTGTCACTAATATATCTAATGACATCCTGTAAAACATCTACTGTGATAACTTGATAAAATGTATCATTCAACATAATTTGCATGGAGTTATAATAATGCACCATATCCATAACTACAACACGGCCACCCTTGTCAGCCGGTCTAATAATAATAGTAAGATCTTCCTGTAACTTTTTAAGGCTCTGTCTTTCCTTATAGGTAAGGTTATCATTTTTCATAAACCTTTTGTTAGAATTTCTGTCATAATATTTATACAATTCTTCCTCTGTCAAGCGTAGAAACATCTCTACTAGAGGGTGGTGTACGGGTACATACTCACTTAAATTTTTAAAAACAAAACCTCTCTCCTGAAATAGTCCAGTATTTGAATCTTTGTATAGGAACTTAAGCATGATGTTCCTACAGAATAATTTCAAATCTACAATCGTGTCTGTTAGCAAACTTCGACTTTTAGGGATGAAATTCACCCCCTTGCTTAACAGCCTAATGTCATCATCTGTTAAGATTACACTGGATAAATTATGAACTAATGCTTGTCTGCATTGTTCCACATCTTTTTCGGGGTTCGGTTGGGCAGGAATTCCCCTGAAAGCTTTCTCTTTTGCCGGCCACGACTCATAGAACATGTCCTTCTCGGGCCTTTTTCCAGACAAACTGGTAGGGGAAAAGAAACATGTGAACTCACATCTAAACAAGGGTCAACTGAATTCTTCAGTGCCTTTGGTCTAACAACTGGATCAACCTCTTGCTCTGTACAAATAGGTTTATCTTTAACTATTTGTACAACTGGAAATAAATTAGCCTCTGAATGCATAACGGGATGTATTAAATGAATTACATCCACTGAATCATTAGTGGTGCTTATTGCATCACTAGGTTCTATAACCTCTTCAATTAATACCGTGTTTGTGATTTCAGTTTTGGATGGTACAATCCCTTTTGATACACTTGTCTGTTCAATAGTGGCTTTATCTACACTCCCCTTAGACTGTTTTCTATCTACAGGGGCATCATTCCCTTTCATATTATTACCATTTGCTGACAATACATGAGTCTCACTGCAATTAACATTCTTCTTACTCACATAATCATGCTGTGTATGTTGTTGCTTATTAAAATTAACAGTGGATACATTATTACTACTATCACCATTATCAAAATTGGAATTCACATTGTTATTGTGTCCATATCTGGGCCATGTGAAGACATGGCCCAGCTTAAAATCGTTCAAGTCCCTAATAATTTTATGTCTTTTCTGCTGCAGCAGTTTGCGCTCAAGTGCAAGAACGCCATCTAACAAATTCTCGAATAACGGCTGTACAATTTCATCAGCAAATTCGCTAAAGACCATGCGTTGCTTATTGTTAATGTCTTCAGGTAAAACAGCCTCTTCCGGTTGGAAGAAGTCTATGAGGAGCTGTAAATACTTACGGCTAACCTCTAAGTTAATTTTCTGTCAAGCCGCTAACAAGTCTGGATAATCACGACCCTGGCTCGGCATGTTGAATACACGAAGACCACGGGGAATTATCTTCTTATCCAAGCAGAACTGTAGGTGCAATCGTTGCACTTGGAGGCGTTTCAATTTAAAGAAACTCTTCTCCATTTCATCTAGGCTAGACCAAGACTGAGGGGACGTAGGAACATTAGGTAAATGATTGTATATTTTTGATATTCCCTACACCTTTGTTGTACACATATAAGTGCTCACATGAGTGTGTCTTTTAAGTATTTTTATTCTATATGCCTTATATATATATATATATATATATATATATATATATATATATATATATTTTTTTTTTTTAATTCCATCTATATGCATTTTATATGTATGCACATATTTATTTATGTGTATGCATTCAGCATACATATGTACAGTTTTATATATTTATTTTTTATATATATATTTAGATATATTTTTTATATATATATATTTATATATATATATATATATATATATATATATATATATATATATATATATGTATATTTCTTATACATATTTTTATATATATTTAGTAGATGCCATATATGGAGCATTTATGATTATATGCATGCGCTTAGAGTGCACAGTTCAGTCTGGATATTTCAGTGTCCACTTCTTTTTCTTTATGTCTTGGTTGTACATCATTTGCTATATGCAATATGTGCGTTTGACATTTTTTCTTTAATTTTTTTAGTTTCACTAATTGTTTAATTGGTATTCTTGGTTTTTTGAATTTAAATGTTGTTGAGAGATCTGAGGAAGCTACATACAACGAAAGCGCTTATCTCATGAAATAAAGATTCATTTAGCTTTTATTATACCAATTTCGTGATTCTTGGAATATTTTTGTGAATATCACTTGAAGACTTTTGGATTGTTGCAGAACTTTTGAAATATTGCATTGACATATCTGCTTCGCTCCTATCCTTTTACCTTTGCTGATTATTTTATTTTTTATTCTTGGAAAGGAGCGTTCACCTAATCTGGTAGTGGTTCACCTATTACGTTACTATTGTTCTTATATTTTTTACCTACCGCTACTTACAGGAGCAGACAGTTTGTGTTATTATGGCCAACATTGAACTTGATTACGTTCCGCGAGGTGAACACCGATGGAATGAAGCTCTTCACAAGAGATTTCGGCAGTACCTTGACGGTACTGTGAATGCCTCTTGGCACTTTGAAAGTTTGGCTTCTAATGATGACGCTACAGGAGGAATGGGAGATTTGGAAAGGCTGCACAAGCTCCTAGATGAAATGGAGAAGAGTTTCTTTAAATTGAAATGCCTCCAAGTGCAACAATTGCACCTACAGTTCTGCTTGGATAAGAAGATAATTCCCCGTGGTCTTCGTGTATTCAACATGCCTAGCCAGGGTCATGATTATCCAGACTTGTTAGCGGCTTGGCAGAAAATTAACTTAGAGGTTAGCCGTAAGTATTTACAGCTCCTCATAGACTTCTTCCAACCGGAAGAGGCTGTTTTACCTGAAGACATTAACAATAAGCAACGCATGGTCTTTAGCGGATTTGCTGATGAAATTGTACAGCCGTTATTCAAGAATTTGTTAGATGGCGTTCTTGCACTTGAGCGCAAACTGCTGCAGCAGAAAAAACATAAAATTATTAGGGACTTGAATGATTTTAAGCTGGGCCATGTCTTCACATGGCCCAGATATGGACACAATAACAATGTGAATTCCAATTTTGATAATGGTGATAGTAGTAATAATGTATCCACTGTTAATTTTAATAAGCAACAACATGCACAGCATGATTATGTGAGTAAGAAGAATGTTGATTGCAGTGAGACTCATGTATTGTCAGCAAATGGTAATAATATGAAAGGGAATGATGCCCCTGTAGATAGAAAACAGTCTAAGGGGAGTGTAGATAAAGCCACTATTGAACAGACATGTGTATCAAAAGGGATTGTACCATCCAAAACTGAAGTCACAAACATGGTATTAATTGAAGAGGTTATAGAACCTAGTGATGCAATAAGCACCACTAATGATTCAATGGATGTAATTCATTTAATACATCCCAGTATGCATTCAGAGGCTAATTTATTTCCAGTTGTACAAATAGTTAAAGATAAACCTATTTGTACAGAGCGAGAGGTTGATCCAGTTGTTAGACCAAAGGCACTGAAGAATTCAGTTGACCCTTGTTTAGATGTGAGTTCACATGTTTCTTTTCCCCTACTAGTTCGTCTGGAAAAAGGCCCGAGAAGGACACGTTCTATGAGTCGTGGCCGGCAAAAGAGAAAGCTTTCAGGGGAATTCCTGCCCAACCGAACCCTGAAAAAGATGTGGAACAATGCAGACAAGCATTAGTTCATAATTTATCCAGTGTAATCTTAACAGATGATGACATTAGGCTGTTAAGCAAGGGGGTGAATTTCATCCCTAAAAGTCGAAGTTTGCTAACAGACACGATTGTAGATTTGAAATTATTCTGTAGGAACATCATGCTTAAGTTCCTATACAAAGATTCAAATACTGGACTATTTCAGGAGAGAGGTTTTGTTTTTAAAAATTTAAGTGAGTATGTACCCGTACAACAACCTCTAGTAGAGACGTTTCTACGCTTGACAGAGGAAGAATTGTATAAATATTATGACAGAAATTCTAACAAAAGGTTTATGAAAAATGATAACCTTACCTATAAGGAAAGACAGAGCCTTAAAAAGTTACAGGAAGATCTTACTATTATTATTAGACCGGCTGACAAGGGTGGCCGTGTTGTAGTTATGGATTTGGTGCATTATTATAACTCCATGCAAATTATGTTGAATGATACATTTTATCAAGTTATCACAGTAGATGTTTTACAGGATGTCATTAGATATATTAGTGACACTTTATTGGATATTTATAAGAGTCAATTGATAGACAAAGACCTGTATGAATACCTCACTATTAAAACACCTGTCACTCCTATTATACATGGTCTACCGAAAATACACAACGATGCTCATGACCCACCTATGAGACCGATAGTTTCTAGTCGAGGATGGGTCACTGAGCATCTGTCTGTGTACATAGAGAAAAATCTGAGACTGGTTCTAAACACCAACAAATTTGTGTTAAGAGACTCTAAGCAGTTTCTGATGGAATTATATGAATGTGTCAAACACTATAACATTACAGATGACTACCTCTTTGTCACCTTTGATATACAGTCACTGTTCACTGTTATCCCCAATGCACTGGGGCTTATTTACATATCTGAATATCTGAAGGAACATAGTGATTATACTGTCGTCAAGATTGACCTTTTAGTGCACTTCCTGGAGTTGGTTCTAGAGAACAACTTGTTCATGTTTAATGATATGATTTATAAACAATTAGATGGCGTAGCAATGGGCACACCTTGTGCCAACAGCTATGCCAATATGTTCCTAGCTTACTGGGAGGAACATATTTTATTTTGTGAGGCTCTATTTGAAGAACACGTCGTCTTTTATCGACGTTTTTTGGATGATGTGTTCGTTCTTTGGAAAGGGACTGTTGAACAGCTCAACTTGATGTCAGATATTATGAACAATTTAACTAGTTATCTTAAATTCACCATGAATTATTCAGTGTACAGGATAGAGTTCTTAGACCTATATATTGAGAAATTGCCTAATGGTCTTATAAACACAGGAGTTTTTAGGAAAGCGTGCTATTGTAATTCATTACTCATGAGATCAAGCATGCATCCACCCTTCGTTTTTAAAAATATTATGAAGGGCCAGGCAATTAGAGCCTCCAGACTAAATTCCACCAAACGAGGATTTTTAGTAGAATTGGATGATTTAAGACTCAGGTTATTACAGAGAGGGTATAACATCAATGAGTTCAGTCATTCCTTAGAGAACACCCATGATTTACGACATACAGTAGCCACACCATATTTTGGACCTTCATATTCTGTGGAAAATATGAATAGTGACAGGACTCCATCTAGTATTAAGTTCCTAACAACTTTTACATCAGACTACCTTGAAGTCAGAGAGATCATTAGTAGGTATTGGTCTATCTTTCAGGGAGACGATGATTTGAAGAACATAGTTGGTGATACCCCTAGGTTTCAGTATAGGAATAAGAACAATCTAAAGAGGATGCTATGTTACCCAAAACATGGAAGGAAAGGTAGGACAATAGGCCATACGGAGCCTTGTGGACATTGCAACTTCTGTTCATTCATGGACACAAGTATTGATTTTTGCATCCAGATTCACAGATAGTTTTTAGTATGAATGCCAGTGCAAATTGCATGACGTGTCATGTGGTATACCTAGTTGTTTTTCAAACCTGCTCTTGTTTCTACGTAGGCAAAACTAATCGTCCACTTAGGGACAGAGTGAGGGAACATGTCTATTACATCAAGAAAGGATCACTACATAATGCTCTATCCAAACATGTTAGTCTTTTTGAGAATACACATAAGTTCCTATTTAGAGTTTTAGAAGTTATATTCCCGAGCAAGAGAGGGGGTGACATCAGGACACATACTGAAAGCAAGGAGAGTGACTGGATCATCCTGCTTAGAGCTGATAGTGAGTCAGGACTCAATGAGAGAGCCTCAATAAAACCTAGACTGAGGGGACATAGGAACATTAGGTAAATGATTGTATATTTTTGATATTCCCTACACCTTTGTTGTACACATATACGTGCTTACATGAGTGTGTCTTTTAAGTATTTTTATTCTATATGCCTTATATATATATATATATATATATATATATATATATATATATATTTTTTTTTTTTTTTTTTATTCCATCTATATACATTTTATATGTATGTACATATTTATTTATGTGTATGCATTCAGCATACATATGTACAGTTTTATATATTTATTTTTTATATATATATTTAGATATATTTTTTATATATTTTATATATATATATATATATATATATATATATATATATATATATATATATATATATTTCTTATACATATTTTTCTATATATTTAATAGATACCATATATGGAGCATTTATGATTATATGCATGCGCTTAGAGTGCACAGTTCAGTCTGGATATTTCAGTGTCCACTTCTTTTTCTTTATGTCTTGGTTGTACGTCATTTGCTATATGCAATATGTGGATTTGACATTTCTTCTTTAAATTTTTTAGTTTCACTAATTGTTTAATTGGTATGTCTATATATCCTGTTTTTTTTAATTTAAATGTTGTTGAGAGATCTGAGGAAGCTACATACAGCAAAAGCACTTATCTCAGGAAATAAAGATTCATTTAGCTTTTATTATACCAATTTCGTGATTCTTGGAATATTTTTGTGAATATCACTTGAAGACTTTTGGATTGTTGCAGAACTTTTGAAATATTGCATTGACATATCTGCTTCGCTCCTATCCTTTTATATTTACAATTATATTCTAAAATATCTCTTTTTTTATCACTAGTTTTGAACTTTATGTGTTTTTGCAGTTTATCTTTTCCTTCATTCCTTAGTTTGTGTCTGATCAAATGGCTCTCAATCAGTTTTCTATAGGAAGTTGACCTATTCTGTATGGGTTGTTGGACTATTTTTCTTAATTGTTTCATTAATCTCTTTTCTAATCAGATCATTATAATCTATATCTTTAGGCCATGCAGTTTTGATGATGGTTCAAATAACATGAATCAGAACCTTGGCAATTTGTCCTGAAATTGCAAAATTTATTTGTATTCTAAGAAAAAAAGAAAAATATTTAAGCATTTTAAAATGACTAAAACTATATACTATTTTCTCCAGAAAACTCACATGTACACTAGGAGTGTTTCACATTTAAAACTGTTTTACTTTAAGATTGTTGGTCACATCCTGTGAGACAAACAGAAAAATGCATACTGGCTATTGATTATACTTAATTTGTTTGGGGAAATTCTGTATTAGCTTTTACTTTTGATTATTTGTACTCTGAATGTCCAGTAGGTAAATTTAAAAACATTTTCACTCTACCAATAGATAAGCAAATGGACATGTCATTTGAGAAGATGATTTTTAATTGTTTAAATTGTTGATTAAACATTAATAGTAAAACCAAAGTACAATTTTCCCCTTTAGAAAATCCTTAATTGAAACATATTATATGCCATGTCTGACTGATTTTGTTTTTCCTGAACATACAGACATTGTATTTTATATACAGTTTTGGCTAAGCACAATATTGCAGTAACAAAACATGTATTGCTAAAAATAAATAATTTTTTTTTAAAGTAAACCACTCTACTTTCTTTTTTGACTCCTGCTAAATCACAGCATTTCTTAAATAAAATTATTCCTATATCACCAAAGCTCTTTAGAAATCATCTTCATTTCTTACAATATCACTTGAGTTTTATGACAAGATCATGAAGATTTGGAATAATTTGAGGGAATATAAAGATTTAGACAATAAACCTTATATTTTATGGAACATTAAATCTTCCCTGATTTTAAACTTAGTCTGGGAACAACAATACATAATATTTGAAATAATAATTATCAGTATATATTGGATTTTTAGCTCGGGTTTCTTCTCTCATTCCAAAGACATGCAGTCGGTAGATTGGACACTCTAAACTGGCTGTAAGTGAGAGTGTGTTTGCGAGAGAGTGATATGAATGAACTACTGTGCCAGGGCTAGCCACCCCATGGTGTAAACCTTGGCTTGAGATGATTGTTACTGTTGAAGTGACACCCTGACCCCATGTGCAAAATGGGAAAAGGGTTGAGGATGGATGGATGGATTAGATTTTTAGCTGTATTAAAAAACTAAATAATTGGTACTTCAAACAATAATTGTCAGCATGTATTAAATATTGAAATCAACCTGTATGAATGAATAAATATGAATTTTAGATACCTTAAAAGTCAGAAAAAAACAATAAATAAATAAATAAATAAATAATACTAATGCTGATACTAATACTAATACTACCAGACCTACTAATACTACTAATAATAACAATAAATATAATAACAACAAATAGGGGCAGGCTTATATCTTATCTATTTGATAAGGGAAATGGAAACAAATATAGTTTGTTGAAACTATAGATAATGTAATTGAAAGTGGTACTAAACTGTATTTCTAAAATGTAAGCTTGTCAATATTATCCAGTTTTCAAGAAAAAGATATGACCAGTGAGGTGATTTTATTAGCTGAAGATTATGAGACTTTTAGTGTTATTAGGGTAGATGAAACTTCTAGCTGCAGTGGGCAGCCATTAAGATTTATAAAAACCTTTGTATAAAAGCGAAATGTTTTGTCCTCCCATGCAGCTAATCACTAGTAGTACATTCCATTGTACCTATCCTTCAACGGATTCTGTCTACCTCTCCTACATCTCCCCCAGACTCAATCAGACAAGGTTGGGGCTCTCAAAGAGCTTCGGGGATCCCAGGGCTGTGCTTCATTTTGCATCCATGGATTTTTTTAATAGCTTATCCCCATTTCCCCTTCTTGCTTTTGTCAGTTCATTCAAGGGGTAGGTGTGCACCCCAGATATACTGGTATATCATCCATCTGCATAGCAATTTAAAAAATGTTCACCTCCTTCCCCTCCTTGGATCATGTTACCTATACCGCTTGACAATGCATAATATTGTCAAATTCATCTCCCTGATGTTGAGCTCCTCAGTTACTATTTTCCATAGAAAATCACTGCTGGTGTGTTTTCTAAGAGTGTTTCAACACTGGTTTCCTTTGTATGCTTCTTTTTTCTCCATCACAGTCTAACTGTGGAATTGTATATATCCTATATAAGCATTGGGATTGGGGAGGCTTACATCATACATGAAGTATGTGGGTGGGGTTGCCCCAAGCAAAACATGCTTTTCATTTATTTATTGGATTGAGTTCCCAGTAAGTTGAACTCAGACAGCCAACTCCTTGGTACAGTGAAAAAAATATTAAAGTGAAATGGAGATGTTTAGATTCCATAGAACCTGGTAATTGGCAGTCTCCTTTAAAATAATCCATCTTTCAAAAATCAACAGTAAATGACAGTAACAAAGTAACTAAAAACATATTCTTGGATTAGGTTTGAATAAGCATTATCCCATTTATATTAATGATATACATTTATATATATGATTTCATTTTATTTTCTCTGAGTTATTTGCAATTGAACTCAATTTCTACATGATGTTTGCTTGTTTACTTCAATGATAACTGCATGTCTAAGAGTTTTTGTGGTATTGCTGTTAATGTTCTAAGTATATGACTGGCTAGAACACCCTCTTCCCTCCTTCACCAATATCACCCATCCTTTACCCTGTCCTCTCATATTTTTTTATGTGTTATTAAAATGTAATACCAGGTGTTAAATAAGGAAGCACAAGTGGGTAAATTATGCATACTCCACATCCATAGCATTGATTATTGCTATTATACCTTAGGCTAAATTAAAAGTAATCCAGTTTGACTTGTTTATTTTAAGATCTTAGCTTCCTTACCAACACACATGTATGCACACACACACACACACACACACACACACACACACACACACACACACACACACACACACACACACACACACACACACATGTATATACTCAGAAAAGTCAGTTACAGTGGATATAAAAAGTTTACACACCCCTGTTAAAATGCCAGGTTTTTGTGATATAAAAAAACGAGACCACAATAAATAATTTCAAAACTTTTCCCACCTTTAATGTGACTTATAACCTGTACAATTCAATTGAAAAAAAATCTGTTAGGAGAAAAAAATATAAAAAATAAAAAACATACAATATGATGGTTGCATAAGTGTGCACATCCTTAAACTAATACTTTGTTGCATGTGTACACCCTTAAACTAATGCTTTGTTGAAGCAACTATTGATTTAATTACAGCATTCCATCTTCTTGGGTACACATCTGTGATCAATTAAAGAGACTCTGATTAACCTCAAATAAAGTTCAGCTGTCCTAGTAGGATTTTCCTGACATTTACTCAGTTTCCTGCTACAGCAAAAGCCATGGTTCACAGAATGCTTACAAAGCATCAAAGGGATCTCATTGTTGAAAGGTATCAGTTAGGAGAAGGGTACAAAAAAACTTCCACAGCATTGGATATACCATGGAACACAGTGAAGACAGTCATCAAAAAGTGGAGAAAATATGGGACAACAGTGACATTGCAAAGAACTGGATGTCATTCTAAAATTAATGAAAAGACAAAATGAAAACTGGTCAGGGAGGCTGCCAAGAGACCTACAGCAACACTGAAGGAGCTGCAGGCATTTCTGTCAAGTATTGGCTGTGTACTACATAGGTTCATAGGTTCATAGATTAGTACTAAGCTAACTGCCCTTGCGAGCCATTTTAAGCCTAGCCAACTATCCATTGTAAGACTCAAACCCTGCACCTTGTGTTTGCAAGGAAAATACCTTAACCATTAGGCCACCCGGCCAACCCCATGTGACAACAATCTCTTGTATTCTCCATATGTCTGGCTTGTGGGGTAGGGTTGCAAGATGGAAGCCTTTTCTTACACAGAAAAACATCCAGATCCAGCTAAAATTTGCAAAACAATACATCAAGTCTCCCAAAGCATTTGGGAACATGTGTTGTGGTCTGATGAGACCAAGGTTGAACTTTTTGGCCACAATTCCAAAAGGTACCTTTGGCGCAAAACAACACTTCACATCACCAAAAAAACACCACCCCCACGGGGAAGCATGTTGGTGGCAGTATCATGCTTTGGGATTGCTTTTCTTCAGTTGGAACTCGGGCTTTAGTCAAGGTGGAGGGAATTATGAACAGTTCCAAATATCAGTCACTTATGGCCCAAAACCTTCAGATGTCTGCTAGAAAGCTGAAGATGAAGAGGAATTTCACCTTTCAACACGACAATGACCCCAAGTGTACATCCAAGTCAACAAAAGAATGGCTTCACCAGAAGAAAATTATCACTTTGAAATGGCCCAGCCAGAGCCCAGACCAAAATCCAATAGAAAATCTGTGGGGTGACCTGAAGAGGGCTGTACACAAGAGATGCCCTCGCAATCTGACAGATTTGGAGCACCTTTGCAAGCAAGAGTGGGCAAATACTGTCAAGTCAAGATGTACCATGCTGATAGATGTCTACCCAAGAAGACTTAATGTTGTAATTAAATCAAAAGGTGCTTCAACAAAGTACTAGTTTAAGGGTGTGCACAAACAACAAAGTATTAGTTTAAGGGTGTGCACACTTATGCAACCAGTGTATTGTACATTTTTTTTTTATATATATTTTTCCCCTAACAGATTTGTTTGTTTTTCAATTGAATTATACAGATTGTAGGTCACATTAAAGGTGGAAAAAGTTTTGAAATGAGTTATTGTGGTCTAATTTTTTTATATCACAAAAACCTGGCATTTTAGCAGGGGTGTGTACACTTTTTATATTCACTGTATGAGGCTGTAATATGTGATTACTATTTGCTACCCCATTCTTTAGTAATGGGTATCAAATTCAGCACAAATGTTATAGGGATTATAGTTTTGTTTTCTGCTCCTCTTCCCCTCCATTACCGGAGCAAGTCATTAGTTACATTGCAAGGTATGTTATAAAAGATGATGACATTTTTGTAATATTAATACCCACTGCAGAATGGACAAGATTGTGTCAGATTGCCCACAATCTTAACAGAGGGTCTATATTAGAACACCGAACTTTCAAAATTTCGAGTGTTCTAATATCGACCCGTTTTCAGCGAACGCTGAAAATATCGAAGAAACAGAAAACCAAATTTTTTCCTAGGGGAAAGAATTTGGTTGTCTGTTTCTGTTGCTTCGGTATTTTCAACGCTGTGGTGGAAAGTTACGGATCGGGTTCAGGTAAATGTGCGATTGTGTGGACTTGAGGGTGAGGGTGGGTTAGGTGAGTTAGAGTTATGGCACAGTTCAGGTAAGTGTGCGATTGTGTAGACGTGAGGGTTTGGGCAGGGTGGGTGAGTTAGGGTTAGGGTGCTGGTGAGGTGACTGTGCGATAGTGATGGACCTTAGGGTTAGGGTTTGGGTTAAGGTAAGTGGATAGTTAGTGGTGTATGTATAGTTTAGTGTAGGGTTAGGTGTAAGAGTTTAGGTGTATGTGTGTGGATTGCTGTTTGTTTGGTGTGCTTGTTTTGTGTGTATGTGTTTTGGAACAGCAAATTTTTCCCTATGAAAACATTTGCTGTTCTGTATGTTCGATGTTTTAAATTTTCGATTAATAGGGTTCAATATTAGAACACTCGAAATTTTGAAAGTTCGGTGTTCTAATATAGACCCTTAAGAGATGTGACTGCTGTGAGATGAAACTGAGCAGTGTGTGGCAAAAGAGGTACACTTTTTGAAAGCAGCTATATTGTTTTACTTTATTTGCAGTACACTAAGCATTTTATTCAGTGATTTAAAGAAGATGTTTAGGCTGTCTGCTCTACTTTAATTGCAGATCATTTGCCAAAAGATAACATTGTATGGATTCATGTCAAATATCAGGTATAAATTAAAAGAGCAACTGCTGCAGTGGAGCCCATAATGTAGAAATACACAAATATGGAATAAAAAAGTAAGGGGGACTCATTTTAGGAACTTCACCCACACTCCCTTATTTATGTTTATGGAAAAGACAAATGCCATTTAAGAAAAAAAATGTCCCTGGACCTCATGCAGCACTTTACTGAAATAAATAAATAAAACTAAGCTTTTGCAGCTCATATCACTAAGAGGAATGAATGAAGATAAAAACTGAAATCAGGAAAAAGGCATAAAAAAACAAGAGCTGAATAGGATAAGACAGTAAGCTTTATAGGAAACATTTCTCAGAATTCCAGTTTCTATAACAGTGGTTCTATGGAAAATGTACTCAAGAAATGTATATGCTCCAAAACTGCACTGCCTAACATAGTTTCAAGAAAGCCTGACCAAAAATATTTGTCAAGAAGCAAAATTATGTACTAGTGATAATGTGCATAATGTACTTTTTCAGTCTTGCTAGTTATTTTTATTTCATCAAATGTCATTCGTTCTAGATGAGTGCAGTGCCAACAGCAAGGTACTGCTATCATCCAAACTATTTTATTATTAAAGTTTAAAGCGAATGCATTGCTCAAAATACTATAGGACTCTGGACACAGAATAATAATAATAATAATAATAATAATTATAATAATAATTTTCATGTTCTTTTTCTTTTGTTAGTTTTAGTATTGTGGATAGAACACGCATTATTTAACTGACCCTGCTTACCATGCAAGTGTAGTTTGCAAATGTTTTGTACTTTTCTTCTATAGGTTATTACCTTTTGCTAAAATTTTGGAGCGCAAAACATCAAGGGCAGGCAAGCATAAATTGTTGTAGTTAATGAAAATGGTAAATAAATGATTAACTCTCCGGGGTACAGTTTAGTAAATCTGTCACTATGTTTTCTGCACTGCTAAAAGAAGAATATTGCTTAACAAGGCAGTTTCTTGGCAGTGTTTAAACATTCATTTCTAGTAAAATTATTTGTAAGATTGAGATCTTGGTTACTTTATTGGACAAACCTCATTCTGATTTTAAAAATAATTGAAACAGAATGCCTTTTTATTAAAATATGTTTTTTTGTTGAGGTGTAAAACTCTTCACATCTTTCCATACTTATGGGTTTGCCTGCTACACCAAAGAAATTTATATAAAATCTTCTATGGTATCATTATAACTTAGGGGTATGGAGAAATTCTTGCAGTACTATTCTTACATTAAACTAATGATATGATTGTAGATGTAAGAACAAAGGACATCCTTCAAAGCCTTACTGGCAGTCTTAAATCAAGGAGCGCAAAAATACAGGTTTTAAGGGGAAACGTGTAGCAGTTTTTGTTTTACCTTTAATTAGTCTACTCTATTAAGTTTACTGCAAGTTGCTGCCATTGTTTTTTTAGCAAATGTAACAAAAAATTACTATGAGTTGTAAGTTGTACGTCTAAAAAAACAAACCACACACATGCTTGTAGGGGTCAAAACCGCCTAGTTTCCAGCATGCTACATAAACCAGAGGCTTTGTTAAGGTAGAAAGGGGCAGCCATTCTTCTCATAAAGATACTTCTAAATTTAAGAACCTCAAGAGCTACATTCATTATTGTGGACTCAAATTAGGACAAACAATTTTATTACCCACTGTTCTTCAGTCTTCTAGACAGGAACAAAGGAAAAATGTATATATTTAATCCCTGATAGGTGAGGCTAATTGGATGCTTGCTGACTGCATGACTTTAGAATGGATAAGCCCAGCTGCTGTGCAGTCAAGCTGTTAACTACCTAAAGCTGTGTATGACAAAATGGTGAAAGTTTCTTATTAATGACACATACAAGGGGTAATGTCATGTAAGGTACCATAGCACACTGCTTTATTGTTTGAGTCTTCATTTTGCAATGACAGCTGTGGTTGTATACCTCCTACGTCTGCTGGCATCTCTCTATATACAGTCCTCTTTTTAGAAAAATAGATATTCAGAGGACTGACCTCTTTCAGCCCTGGACCTTACCTCTGGCCTTCCTGCTAAAACATATTGATAATGAGCTCCATTTTGCTCCTTGTACTTCTCAGTCTGGTCTGCTTTTAACAGAATATGTTTATTTATGCATTTTTTGTGTTTTATATTAAAAGTTGCATGTTTTTTCTTGGTGCATTATGAACATTTCCTATACCTAGAAATCCATTGTGCCTCAAGTTACTTATATTTGAAGGTGCTGTTTTAATTAATCCCTGCACATAAGTTCATTTTCTCTTTATTGTGCAGTTTGGTTGTTTTCTGTGAACTGCATTGTAACCCTGGCTACTAGGTAACAGAAGTCTTGAACAGATGTAAACTGATCCTATGACAGACAACTGTGTGAATGTACTTTCTATAGAACTCGAACTAGTTTCTTTGTGATAGTAAACAATCTTTTTGCTAAATGGTGAACAAAGCCCCCCCCCCCCCCCCCCATACACCATGATAGGATATGTGCCCCTTGTACTCTGGTACATCCCTGGAAGTCAGCAAAATTAAATAAATTTGCTATAAGTGACAAGTCATATAGGTGCTTTGTTTTTTTTTTTCGTTTTTTTTTGGTCCAGATTATTGATTATTTTTAAATTCAGCTCACTGATTCAACTGACTTGATTCAAAGACAAGACATATGAACTGATGACTTGCTTTTTTCACATATGTCTCTTTAGTAACTGCAATACATCCTAGGCCACTCTTTATTCAGGCAGAAGTGTAAACACTCATTTTGTTCCCATACTACCACATGTGCTTTGGGATGAACTGTGATGCCACTCCATCTGAAGTCAATGTACATGAGAGAATATTATATCTGGCTGTGGTAAGCAACAGACAAGTTCTTCCCTGCACTTTATCACTGAGAGGACAGCTGGATCACATGACTGTGGAATGATGGGCTCCAGTCTTTTAAATGGACATCAAAGCATGCATGCATGTCTTTCACAGGCTGAAACACTGCTTATTTTGTGGTTCATTTTCATTCTGTTCTGTTTATTTAGCTAACTTTGTGCAATAACGATTATCTTACCAAAGTAGCTGTTTATCCATGATTTGACCACCTTGAAAAGTAATACTTTTGCTGCTTCAGGTGCATTAACAATCAGCTTTAGGGACTGCTAATCCACTTTAAAATATTACAATAAATCTTGTGCAATAATAACTTCTTTACCAAATATATGCTGTTAATCTGTACTATACTGCTGATGCTACTTGGCAATTGATAATGGTTTTAATTGAATTAGTACATTTTATTGACTTCCTGCAACAAATGTCTATGTATCAACTGAAAAGTACATCATTATTATTTATGGTGGGGTATTAATATTTTAACCTTGGAAATACGTAAACAATTACTGTACTACATGCTGCCATGTGCCAAGGTGCCTGTATAACACAGTAGTTAGAGGCAGAAAATGCTATATTCATTTTTATCATTGTATCAAAGCTAAAACCTAGTTTTTCTGTGTTCATTTTAACTCTTGATGACTGCATAAATTAGCTTATTTGAAATACAACCTTCTGTCATGAGAGCTACAACCTAGTGTTCCTGTGTTCATTTTTAGCTCTTTCTGACTTTATAAACTAGCTTATTTGACGTACAACCCTCGGTCATGAAATTTCCACTTTTGGTATGCATAATTTCTAGACAGATTATATACATATACATATATCAGATGAAAATATGAACTTTAAAAAACAAAGTTGATTACCTGCAGAATTTCTCCAGGACAAACAATTTAAGACTGGATAGACTCCTGAAAGTGAAAGAAAAAAGCCAAAGCTACATTTCTTGAAAGTAGCTTGGTCAAGCGTTGTAAGAGTCTCCTCAGCTCTGATCATTTACAGGATTTAAAGATCACTCACTGCCAAGCCCATAGAAGTCAAAACCTCTTCAAATGATTTTTAGAGTGTTACATTTTGCAGATAACGATGCATTCAGCATAAACATCAACTTCATTTAAAGTAGAACGTTGCTAATTCTGCTTATATTCAAATTCCCTTTGTAGGTCTCACTTATTAGGAAAGCTTCTGTAGGCAGTGGTAATAATATGACTTGTACTGCAGGTACTTTGTGATATCTAACTAAATGCATGTAATGTGTGGAACTTCCCGTTGTTCCTTCAACAGTCCTGAAACAGTGGTTTCATCTGTGTATGCTTAATAACTACAGAAAGGGAGTATGAGAGCAATGCCTGTGGAAGTGCACCTATTAAATCTAGCTTTTAAAACAAGCATAACAGGTAGGATACTCGGGTAGTTAAATATGCAGCAAATGTCATAAGAAATGTAAATGCAGGAACCAGCTCTAAAGACATGGATAGCATTCCTCCTGATAATAAAAGCCCTGCTTTACTTCAATGTAAGGGTACAGTATGCCAGCTTTTCTTCTTCTCATAAGCAACCAATACAATGTCCTGATAGCACTTGATAAGGAGGCATTAAAAGTAAACCCCATGTACATAGCAAAGTCATAGTCAGGGGCCTCCCAGCATGTTACAAATAATGATGCTTCAGTACGCGGCAATGTCACAAATAGGTATGCCTCAATTTACAACAGTTTGCCACTGTAATGTGAACATGCATACAAGGTAGATTGCTTTCAGTAATAAAGAAAGAGCATCTTCTGTAATGAAAGAGTGAATCATTTTTAAACATCACTCCTCATTAAATCTTACAAAACCCAGAAAATAGGGCCATGGGCTCGTTATGTGAGTGTAAGTAGCAAAACTATGCTTCATTCATTTAAGAAATATGTTTCTACTTGCTCTGAAATATACTTTGCATAATTAAATTATTGTCTGTGCTCATTGAACAATACAGCCACAAAGACTGCATGTGACCAAAATTAATTAAGCATTTTTTTGTAAAGGGGGGGCATCTCCCCTGCAACCCCCCCCCCCCAATATCCCCATTATTTGTATATACTAATCTTATGGCCACACAACTCCAGAGAAAAAAAAACTGTCACACACATGTATGATATGACAAAAAAAATCTTGGATTTGTTAATTTAGTTAGTATGGATTGTGGAAATAGCATTCCAAATGCCATACTTCATTGAAAGGTAGGACTGTCATTGACAGATATCCAGGAGTAGCAAGCATATTTAGTCTTAGTTTAAGAGGACTGATATCTTAAAAAGATCTTAATCATTTATTTCATTTGGGGTGGTATAGAAAATATGAAACTATGTCACAAATGCCACATGCACAAAAGTCAGAAGATTGTTTAAGTTGTGAATATTCTTACAAGCTTTAACATTGACTATTTATATATTAGGAATCACTCTATGGAGCAGATAACAGACTAACATACTGAGACTGTATCTCACCTTGTGGTAGCTTGATATCTACCTTCTTCGTCAGGCTGCCTATAACACTGGAAAGCAATAACTGCTATACAGCAGACAGTGGAAGTGCTAGCAAAGAAACAATGGTCCTTACTGTTGTTGGAAAGAATGATTCCTTTATGGAGTCACCTGGTCAGATAAGAGAATTAAAACAAATACTTACATTATTTTTCCGAGATTTGTGATACAATAATGGTCAAAGGACATATACAAGCTCTGATTGCCTAGGAGAAGAGTTTCATATAAGAGCCAGAATTTTGGAGACATGGTCAATGAACAGCTGTACTAAACTGTACCCTAAACAACTATTCCTTACCTGAAAGTGCATTTTCTTCCTTAGAAAATGATTCCTACAGTGGTAGATATAAGTAAAGCATGCCTAAGCTGTGTCTCATATGGTGCGACATTTCTGTGCCATAAAGATTCCTTAGTATACACCATGATGGGGTTTTGAATGAAAAATCTCACAATACCTTCTTTACGAATTTGTCTCCATTATTGAAACATTTTATTGACCATTATATGTATTTAAGATTTTTGGCCCAGGGAAAATCTACATAGCAAAGTGTCTGTAACTCTGCTTTTTTTTGTACCTTCTAATATGACCGTAAATCTATAGACTCTCATGTCCTATATTAATATTATACAGAGAAGAGACAAGCCAGCATGTTTGTTATGGGTAAGTTGTAAGTTCAGGAAACCTGAGATGCCTGCTTAAAAATATGGTGATAAAGGAACACACTTCTGAAAAAAATGCTATATTCATTCCCAAAAGCAGTTCATGTCATGATCCTTCACAGCTCAAACAAAAAAGAAGCCTTGTAAGCCTGTTTATAAGATAGCAGATAACATAAATCAGAAGAGTTGCTATTTATAATACACATTATGTTCATACATTGTTAAATAAAATCAGCTTCAGAGTACAACTATTACAAGTGAAACCACAGAACAATCTAAAAGAGAGGACGATGACATATTGGAGGGAGACAGAGTGCACTGTGAGAAGAAGAAGAATATTGTTAGTATGGCAGCCCCATCATCTTATTTTTTTGTGATACAACAAAATATAAAATATTAACAATTATCTAAAGTGATGGGACATGGGTACCACAGGAAGTACCAAGAGATAATAAAAACATTTTTTTGGAGGACTTCCAGTATGGCAGCTTGTGAATAAGCAACAAAAATAGTTACATCAACCCATGTTGATGGCACTTAGAAGATATCTCCCTTCTACATACTAAATAGCAACCTCCTCACAGATATATGAACACAAAACAAAGACATAAAGCTAAATTGTCATGATCGTTTAAGAAAAGTGAGCATAAAAGTTACTCTAGTGGCATCAGAAGTGGGACATGGAAGTGTCAGCGAGAACCTGCAAGAAAAGCAGGTCTCACTTCAACTAATTTTACAAGAAATCCAGTGCTAACAAAATGGTACAAGATTATATAGCTCAAAATAATAATAATGAAACTCTTTCTGAGGTAGAGGAGCATTTAAGGCAGCAATCGGATACACTGAGTCCATGAGTAATGAAAATGTTGAACTCTGACCCCGTGTGGAAGCAGCACAGGTGTGGCTTGATAATACGGAGGATAAGCTAATTGAAAGGGAAGATAGAGCATGTTGGATGCAACTCTTTTTAATGGGATTCCTGAGGGTCTGGAGTGAAGGGATCCTTTTCAGTTTGTGAAGCAGCAAATCTCCTCCAGGTCCAATATTCCAGTTGAAGGACTTAAGATTAAAAGAGAAAGAGAGAGAGCACCAAGCTCTGTGGAGACCACTGTTGGGATTCAAAAGGTTGCCATGTGCAGTGTTGGTCTAATTAGAGACATATGCTCTCAAACAGAAACATAGCTATTGTGGGGTGATGGGGCAGCTGCCCTGAGTGCAAAGAGTTAGGGGTCATGATTGTGAGTGCAGATCCCAAAAACAGACTTTTTGTTTCGTGTTTTGTTTTGCTCATCATGTTGATACAGATGTGTTTCATTTATTTATTTTGTGACAGGGATGACATGGTACTCCTCCTCAGAGGAGCCTCAGTTGGAGAATAGATTTTTTTTTTTGCTCCTTAACTTATTGTTGAGGGGCACCATTGTTGAGGGACACCACATCGGGAGTGGTACGAGGTGCCAGATGAGACAGATATGTCTCTGTTCTCAGTGAACAAATATTAACAGCAATTTAGCAACCAGGACATCATAGTCAATATTGTTGTCTGCATATCAGCAGGTGCTGTATTAATAATGCAAAGTTGTTCATTAATGCTAGAAACTTTTTTTTTTTTTTTTTTGGTCTAGGAGAATTGCTCCTGGTAAAATATGCTATCTTCATTTAACTTACTTAGCTACAATGTTAATGGTCTAAACAATCCTATTAAAAGAGATAGAGCCCTTTTAATTATTAATAGGTATGCTCCTGGCCAAGTTGCTCTACACAAAACACATCTTGCCTCTCAGCATTCTTCTTGGCTAAATAAAACCGGTTTTAAGGTCATGGGGCATTCTTCATATCTGGGGGAAACAGAAGAGGGTGGTGATTTTTGCAAAGAACCTCTTGGCAGTTTTAAATGTTGGATTATATAAGTGACATTCATGGTTTGTGTGTATCTATAAAAGGAACAAGTTTAAAACTTCACAGATTTAGCGCTTTCATCTCCCACCACGGAGACTTCTTCAGAATCAATTGAAAGCTAGTCCAAACGTTCGTTTTATATTAAAGCCTTAATTCCCAACAGTAGTTAATTAGTAGATTGCTTTGTAATTTAAATTTTAAAAGGGCAACACTTTTTCTGTTGAAACATATCAATTGAGTAAAATGTAAATACTCCATATAAAATAATCCATGTAAAATGAAAGAATCTATATATTGCTTTCATAAAGAATTGCTTTCATTAAAAATTGCTTCCATTAAAAATTGCTTCCATTAAAAATTGCTTCCATTAAAAATTGCTTCCGTTAGAAAACTGACTGTATCATAAAGTGCATATTAAGTGCATACAATATTCTTATAATTATTCTTATAAATAATCTTATAAATAGTTAGATATATAGTTACTACCTGACGCATAAAACATTGTTAAAAGCATATATATTAATGTGCAATTTGTGCAATTAATTAGTTAAATAAATACCTATTGTAAATATATATGTATCGTAAATGTAAATAAATATAAATGTATAAATAGAAACAATAGAAGAAAATAGGTATATCAATATTGTACAAGCCATCCAACATGACCAAAAAAATATATAAGGGATATAAATAGGCACAATGACAACAATGCCCTGTATCGTCATGCAATAGAATGTTCAAAAGCAGATTACAAATTTTGGGTACTGGAAGTAGTAGAATGTATGGAAAGAGGGGGTGATTGGGAAACTAAAGTGGAATACAGGGAAATGATATGGCAACTTCGACTTGATGCCTGTGGTATTTGGGGTCTGAATGACCATATATCTATCACCCCTGCACTAAAAATTTTAGCTAATGACCCCAAAATCAAAAATTAAAAGGGTACAAGAATTACAAAAAGTATTTTTACCCATGTTCCTTAAACATCTTTAAACATTTTTAAACATTTTTAAACATTTTCAAACATTTAAACATTTTTATACAGTTTTAAATAATTTTTAATAATGTTAGATTTCTTCGAATGTTTATATATATGTGTTTATTTAAAATGTATGTGCTTCTGAAGTGTCTTGTAAAAGTCTTAGGACTCATGTCTTTGAATATGGTCTTAAAATAGTTTTATAAATGGTTTTCAAATGAAGTGGGGAAATGGAATATGAAAAGTAATTTGAAGTGGTTTTGGAATGTTTTTTGGTCATGTTGGATGGCTTGTACAATATTGATATACCTATTTTCTTCTATTGTTTCTATTTATACATTTATATTTATTTACATTTACGATACATATATATTTACAATAGGTATTTATTTAACTAATTAATTGCACAAATTGCACATTAATATATATGCTTTTAACAATGTTTTATGCGTCAGGTAGTAACTATATATCTAACTATTTATAAGATTATTTATAAGAATAATTATAAGAATATTGTATGCACTTAATATGCACTTTATGATACAGTCAGTTTTCTAACGGAAGCAATTTTTAATGGAAGCAATTTTTAATGGAAGCAATTTTTAATGGAAGCAATTTTTAATGAAAGCAATTCTTTATGAAAGCAATATATAGATTCTTTCATTTTACATGGATTATTTTATATGGAGTATTTACATTTTACTCAATTGATATGTTTCAACAGAAAAAGTGTTGCCCTTTTAAAATTTAAATTACAAAGCAATCTACTAATTAACTACTGTTGGGAATTAAGGCTTTAATATAAAACGAACGTTTGGACTAGCTTTCAATTGATTCTGAAGAAGTCTCCGTGGTGGGAGATGAAAGCGCTAAATCTGTGAAGTTTTAAACTTGTTTGTTTGTTTGTTCAATTAAAGAAATTAATTTTTACTATTTGTCACTCGTGGCTTATGCTTGGAAAATATCACGGAGGTGTAGCAGACTAAAAGAAAGGCAAAGGACAGCCTTTATAGTGCCGGAACGTGGTGTGTGTATTTGTTTGATCAACTTTCTTGGTTACAAGTTTTTATATCTATAAAAGGACACAGAGGAGTGTTTATATTAGCATTAGACATATTCATCTTCCTCTAAAAGCTAAATTTATATTATTTAAAAAATGTAGGATTATCTTATTGGATTTTATTGATGTGCTTGTATTTGTTGCAGGATATTATAATCAAGTTATTTAATAGTGAAGAACTAAGTATAGGTGCTAGACTGGTTAAACTGCCTGAAATAAGTAGTCAGATTAAAACTTACATCAAAATTATGATTTTAATAGACACTGGCTGGACAACCATTCCTGGTGAGGATCCATATTATACTTTCCACTTTGCCACACTAGGGACAGTGAATAAATAAGATTTATAAGTTGTGAGAATAAGCCTATCTTATTTCTGGACTTACCAAATGTCCTTTGATCCTTTCGGACCATCCACCCTTGATGCTGAAGTATCATTTAGATAACAAAGAGCATATCCCAGTGCACTGGTGCTCTCCTGTTTATATGCTTTTTGACCCAAAATGTCAAATATGAGTACAAGAAGTAATGCATATTACTTTCCCAACAAGGGAGGAGCAACTGGTTAGAGACTGAGATCTTTACAGCAGCCAACTATAAAACCATGAGTAAGTGTGAAACTACCAGAAAGTTTAGAAAATCACTGGAGCTGGTTCAACAGTTCCTAGTTAATGCCAGGACTACAGGCCAAACTCAAAGAGGAATAATGGGAGTTCCTACTTGAGAAATCCAGCAATGTTTGGATGCCAAAATGGTATTTCCCAGAGCAGCACTGCAGTCAGCATTTGTTGTGGTTTCTCCAAATAGAGTAGATATCTAGCTTCATATCCTAGGCATCAATAGATCGAAAGAGGGATCCCCAAGTCAGAGACCAGAGAACAGAGGGTATATTAAAAAAACTGAGGTGGATTATACATGATTTTGGAAATACTACTCCAACATGTATACACAGTCACAACACATATTAGATCGCAAGAATTAAAATTACACTGGGGTTAACTGATATGGGCGGCGCAGTGGTGCAGCGGTTAACATTGTCACCTCACAGCAAGAGGTTCACCGGTTCGATTCTCGGCTGGGGTGCCTTCTGTGTGGAGTTTGCATGTTCTCCCTGTGTTCGCGTGGGTTTCCTCCGGGTACTCCGGTTTCCTCCCACATTCCAAAGACATGTATCTGGAGCATTTCTCCCCAGGCCTCCGCTGAAAACAGGCTCTGTGGAACCTAGTCGGACTTTCATGGTCAACAAATGATAAATAAAAATAAAATAAAAATAAAAAAAAAAAGGTCCCAGTTATTTAGGGGAACTTGTCAGGGATGCATAATCTTAACATTGCTTTCCACCATATGTTTAGAACCCCTGGAAGAGATCATTCTAACATCAACTATACAAGGATGGGTCTTGGGAGCCTTGCACCTAAAGATAGCTCCATTTGCAGATGGTATTCTTTTGACTCTGTATCAGTCTGGAGAATTTTCTTTCAAAAACTATTTGTATAATTGTAAACAGTGCATTTCATAAACCAGGAATTACATGAGATAATCTCCAGATACCAAGTTATGAGGGAGGTTTGGGGGTGCCATATCTTCTCACATATTAGTACACTGTACATTTAGTTGATTTTCTAAGTCTTCAAGTTACTTTATATCATTTTGTATGAAAGACAATGATGTTTGAAACCATCAGTGAGCATATTCATATGGACATATGGGTAAGTTCTTTGGATGGAGTTGATAGAACTAAAACTTAATGTATTTGGATTATTTGGGGAAAGGTATACAGGGATTAATGGATAAGGGGGTGCCTGCCCCATTTTATGAAACTTTTGTTCCAACAGATGGCACCTTCATAATAACTCATTTCTGGCAGTGGAAAAGTCTAAAACAACACTATAATAGAAGTTTTAAATAGTTAACCAAGGGATAAAACTGTCAGGAAGGTAGTATGACTTATAGGCTTCAGCTGGACTTGAAACTTTTGTATTTGTGTTTGCAAATATATGATATGGATATGGTTTTGGCCCAAAACAAAACTGTATGTCACACAACTGATAAAGTTTTTAGTAGAATGAAATGAGGATACTTTTAATACTTAAGCTTTAATATCAAGAATGTTTAATACATTTAAATTACTACAAAAAAGAGTTAATGGATAAAAGTAAGTGGAATTGGGAGACATTACTAAATACTGGAATTGTAGAAATGCAATGGCAAAAAAAAGTACCTCTTAAGAACCCATACAAAGTTAAAGAAATTCCAGATTTTTGGATTTTTGCTTGGGAATGTTTAGACAAATAGTTTTACACTCCTATAAGATTGGGTAAGATATATAATAATATTAATAGACAATTCTGAAGATTTCAGATGGACATAGTGGGTACTGGTTACACATCTTCTGGAGATATAGTAAATTACAACATCTTAGAGATGGTTATAAATTAAATATTAGGAAAACAGTTGGCGCCAGAGGAGAAGACTTATTTTATGGGTTTGTATGATGAACAAAACTTTTCTGATGTAACCAAGCAGTTATTTTCATTAATAAATTTGATAATGAACAAAAGAATAACAAAGAAAGATGAACAAAAGAATAACAAAGAACTGGGAAAGACGGAACTCCAATGTTAGAAGAGGCAGTACAGCTTTTGACAGGGGTAATGAATGAAGACGAAAGGACCCTGCATCCTTATCAAAACAGGAGATTCATACAAAAAAGGGCTCCACAGCTGTGATATCTATATAATCCAATTGATAATAGATAGTGTGTTTAGCTTAAGAAGTTAATTTGCGAAATAGGTCTTTCTTTCTTTCTTTTTTTTATTTGTTTCTTTTCCTGAGTACTAATAAAAGCATTTTTTTCAGATGAAAAGGTTGCAATGCTAACAAAAACATTTCTGCATGTAAAGTATAACATATTTTTTTTTTTATTCTTGTTTTTGTTCTTACTCTCCCCTTGGTTATTTAAAAATGAGTTAAATTAATTTTTCTATCCAGTTTTATGCTGTTTTAGATTTATTTAGAGTCAGAGTTCCTTGTGACAAACTATGTAAATGATAAAAAAATCTTACTGATATAGTAATCATTTTCATGTTTAAAATGCACGCAGTGTTGAAATGATATCTTACCTATCAATTGTAAGTATGGTTAATAAAAAAAGCTAGATTACTAACGAAATGTAAGAAAATTAAAAAATAAACAGTAAGCCAGAAAAATGAATAAACTTTCGCATTGTGCAAAAATATATAGAAACAAACAAACTAATCACAAAATAATGTTTGCTCATTTTTAATATAGTTGTCCTTTAAGGTTTGAAATTCTCCATTTTGAATGCTAGAGCATGGTAATCTAAGCTGAGGTGCTGTAGTATAGCCCTTTACTGGCATCTGTTTGGGATTCAAATTCTGCTCATCTGTTAAGGATCACCTTTATTGACACTAATTAGTAGTTCAGTGGCATAGCCGGCCTTAGGCATAGGCCAACTAGGCGTCTGCCTAGGGTGCCGCCCTAGCAGGGGTGCTTTTCCAGTATTTATTTCGTATAAGTAGACCAGGATGGGGGCACCAGGTTTTGTGGGTTGGGGCACCATGGAGCCCCTTTGCCTAGGGCACCAGTTAACCTAAGGCCGCTCCTGTTCAGTGGAACATTCTGTCAATAACATACCAATCAAGATGAGTAATTTAAATAGAGCTAAGGAGCACATTGTGAGGTCCCAAATACATGACAAACTGTTTCAAATAGTACCTCGGACTCCTATGCATCTAATTGGCTCATGGCTTTACTACAGATCTGAAATGCCATTCTATAGACCACCAGGGGCATAGACACATTGTCAGTTAATGCCCACTTATATAAAAGATTCACTTTACAGTCACATGTCTATCAACCATAATTACCAAGAATATATATGCATAAGAATACCTTCTTGGCTTTCCATACTTGGGTTGTACATCACATCTTTGACATCCCTATAGTCACAATAATTACTACATTTATTGACTTCAAATGGAAGAATCCAAAGGCAATTAATTACTTGGTGCACCATGCATATTTCTTTAAGCCGACTAACTGATGCAAACTTGCCATGATCGAATTATTACAGTGAGGGCTTTGTTACTTATTCATGTATAAAATGTGAACCCAAAATTTACAGGGGATAGATGAATGCCATGTATACGTTATAATAAGAAAATGTACTCATGCATTTGAATATAGCCGCGGTGGTACAGCGGTTGCATTGCTTCACAGCAAGAGGTTCTCCTGTTCGATTCTCAGCTGGAGTGCCTTCTGTGTGGAGTCTGCATGTCCTTCCCGTAGTTGAGTGGCCTCCGAAAGACATGCGTGAATGGACATGCCTTCGCTGAAGGTTGGGCCTCGGGCTGGTAACTTGGCACCATAAAAATCTACTGACAATGATTAGCTGACCGGAGTTCTGCTGTGGTGACCCCTAACCGGGAAAAGCTGAAAAGACAAACAAAAAACTAATGCATTTGGATATATGCAAGTTATCTTTCATACAATACAAAGCATGTAGTAATACAATGTTATCATCATTAACTGGTTCTAAATGCTGTACATTACTTATTTAGGATTTATTAAAGATGCATCCTGAAAAGTAAAAAAAGAAAGAATCAGTTTATCATTTAAACACAAGAATTTATCAGCTCCGAATGATTAATTAACTATTAATTAATGGACTAATTAATTAACATGAATTTGAGTGCCAAGACAATGCACTGATTCATGTGAACTGATTTCAGTCATTACCTTAGAAATACTTTCAGAAATATAGATAACTGGCACCTGTGAGGGACTCCAGCAATATAGCAGAATGCAATAAAAGACAGAAATTCTTCTTAGCATATGCCCTACAAAAGTATGATACATAAATTAATTCTGAGGTGTAACAATTTATCCAGTTCAAGGGATATTTGAGTTTTAATAATGCTTGCTTCCATATGTATATCTACTTGATGGTAAAGACAGCATTATTTTTCACTTAACATAGTAATCTGTATCCTGCTGAATGGATTTGTATGTACTCTGTGCATGTTATGTACATCATAAAGCAGGTTACAGATGAAAAAGCAAGAAATATAAATAAAACTCAGTAACAGTTCTTGGCTCAGTCAAGCTAACACATTACCATTAATTTCTACACTGGGGCTTGTGTTATGTCTGTATTTTCCATGATTCTCCAACTGTTCCTGCTACCATGTGGCTACAGCTCCGTTAACAATGTATGTCAGCACATGACAGTAACAAGCGCTTGCATTTATTCTTCTTTGAGAATGCAGCATGTTCTTTACTTAAAGCCTAGTAGCATGGCTACTGTTGATCTTAAACACATTTTGTGGCTTTTGTACACTTGACAGGATGACAGTTCTTCAGCTACATTTGGTATCACTGTGAAATATAACTCTTTATAGACATACTGGTTTTATGTACGAATTGTCAATCATATCTAAAGATATTAGTACCATGAATGGGTTGACAATGTCATTTATGACTTAGAGATACTGGTACCATGAATAAGTTGGCAGTGGCATCTGTCACTTATGGATACTGGTAAGAAAGGATTGGTAATGGTATTGGTGACTTCTGCTGCTTTTTAGTAACCACAAGTACTGCTTCAAGAATGGGCTTCTATCAATTCCATCACATGATACTGAGCTGGTCCTTGAAGGAGCTGATATGGTGTCACCTTTAGCACTACTATTCTATATATGGAACAACTTGTTAAGGGAACTAGTACATATGATCCTAATTTGATGGTTTTTATGTATAACATGGTGATAACTGGTGACTGAGGTGAAGTTCCCCATGTGCATGTACACCCAAGGCTTTTTCAGCCTTGAGAACCATATAATCATAAAGGAAATTCTTGAGCTTCACAAGATACATAGGCTCACCTGAGCTTTAGACTGGAAATCGAGGATTATCCTGTTGGAGGATAAACGTCTGTCAAATATCTGCTATGTAGTATAACAGACGGTGGTCTTATGAAAGAAAGCAATATTTTTCTCTAGAAATACATCTGCCACAACTAACCATCCAGCAATGTTTCTTCATTTGGTTTGAAGGTTGTATAACCTGGCTGGATTATGGAGTAAATTCTGAAGTAACCTCATGGCTTTCCAATTACTCATGTAATAGATGATTCACAGTTATTGGATCAAAACCCTTCAATGACATAGGTGTACTTATTAGTAGGGTTTCACAATGATCAGTCCTAAGTTCTCATCTATTTATATATAACCAGTCTACCCTGAGATTTCCCACAGTTAAATCTCAACATGTATGCTGATGACATGGTGCTAACAACAAAGCACAAACCAATGCATATGACACAACTACAGTTCTCCAAAATTATTTCTGTTTGAAGTAAAATTGGAATGCCACCAATAAATGAAGGATAAATGCAGACAATTCCACTGTCATAGTTTCTGGCACCTCTAAAAGATTAGCTATAATTTCATCTCTGTGAATTACTGGTCCAAATGGGACAGTAGTGCCCTATACTAGGCAACAAATATACTGTGGTGTTCTTATGGATAATACTCTTTCCTGCTTTAACTACATCAGGTGTGCTACTTTTAAAACCCTATATCAACTTAAGGCAGCCTGCAGTGTATCACATTTACTCACATTCAAAGCAAGAAAGGCCATTGTCACAAATATCTTCATTCCAAGATTCATTCCAAGATGGCCTTGTGGCAACCAATGCCACTAAATGTGAAGTAGATGCTGTTACCCAGTCTGTTTCAAGGAATAATCCACAAAACACAACATTGGCACTAAGAGCCTAGAGGGATTGTGTGCTACTGTCCTGGGTATGGTTCTCCAACCTCCAGACCCAAATTAGACTGCACATTGTTCACTTACAGAGCTACACCACTCTCTCCATGAACCGAATTCTCCCACCACTCCTCTATCCACATTAACTGCCTTTCACTCAAAGTATTATTTTTCACATTCACTCACATGCACACAATTTCCACAGAAGGCTGTTGAATCCTCCAATTCCACATAGCTGTCTTCCTGGGCCTGGTAGTACTGCCACCACTCTGAAGAAAGTCAGAGACGTCCGGTTACTTGTTTGCTCTGATTGTGCCACTTGATATCTCTTTTACAGTTAGTTAGCCAAAGCAGTCTCAAAGACATGGCCCTTACAGTGTGTTATTCCTCAGTGTAAATTATTACCCTCTTCTCAATTAAGAAACAGTGCATAAATACTCCTGTAATAAATAATTACCAGTCACAATCATTTAAAGATAATTAAAATGGATTTTGCTTTAACAGTAATGAAATTAGCACAAATACCAAATAAAATATACATAGACTGGCACACAAAGAAGATTAAAGTAAGTACAATAAACACAGAATGCATGCAGAAAAATCTCTAACTCCAGCTATCTAAGTTTCCTAGCTATCTGCTAAAAGTTTAAAAATAGTCACTGTAAACATTAGAAGCATATGCAATAAAAACACAGATTTTCATGCCTGGATGACCCAACACAACCCAGAAAGCCTAGCCATAACTGAAACATGGCTAAAGCCTGAAATAAAAGAAGCTAAAATACTATCCCCTGCCCAGGATATACTATTTCTATGCTTCATAGAAAACATTAAAAAGCAGGTGGAATAGGTATAAGCTTTCCAAATATGCTCATAGTAACCCCCTATATAGACACAATTCCAACTTTTGGGAAAGCAAAAATTCTAATTTCATCCCTAAAACTTAACAGAGCCAAGAGCTGTGTGGGTTTCCTCCAGGTGCGCTGATTTCCTCCCACATTCCAAAGACATGCAGTAGGGGAAACGGACACTAACATGACCCCAGGTATGAGTGTGCATGTGAGTGTGTGAAGAACTATCACAGCAGGGCTAGCCACCCAGTGGTATAAACCTGGCTCGAGATGTTTGCCACTGTTGAAGTGACACCCCAAACCCCATGTGTAAAAATGGGAAAAAGGGGTGGTGGCTGGATGGTGGATGGTTTACTTTAGAGATCCTCTAAGGCTGAAGTTTATTATATGTTGCTCTTGTGCTTATTTGTAACATTGTTATTGATCCCAATGGACTTCACGTTGAAAAATATTCTTTTTTTCTCTCCTGTGCATAAATTCCGAAACAAATCTCCATTGAAAGTGCAATTCCATGTCTGAAATGATGTGTATATGTCTTTAAAAAATTGTAATACTGTTAGCAGTTTGATTTTTGTGACATTTGTTGTTTCTGTCAAATGGACCAAAATGTGACTGAAAAGCATCTTGTACCAGACCAGTAACCCAGTAAACAAACAAATAAATAAATCATTTCTAATAATCTATCTTTAGAACCAAACAAATTGGAAAATGTCTGTCCTATCTCTAGCCTTCCAGTAACATCATTATTTATTTATTTGACATTAGTTAACCAGGTTGGTCTGACTGGGCAAGAAGCCATTTTTCAGCAGAGACCCAAGGAGAAAAGCTCCAGACATATAAAATAACATATAAAATATATAAAACTTATACAAGTGAAAATACATGTACAGAGCTTAACAAATAATGGAGATGCAAAAGCAAATCAAGACTTATTAACACAAGACATAAACAGCAGCATTCACACAGAGACTAAGACTAGAATTACAACACTGGCAAAAAAATCAATCAGTTAAGTAGTGGGGTATCAACTCCCTTATATATCTAAAACTGAGAGAAAATAGTCCGTTTATAGCCTTAGACAGTTGGGTGTAGTTAGTGTAACATTGTATGAACAGAGATAAAGGAGAAAGGAAGTTGAGGAGGAATAGGTAAGGTAGGAGTAGGGCAGGGGCAGGTCTATCTGTTAAGCATGTAATCTTTTAATGTTTTTTAAAGCTGAGACTGTTTGTGATGAATTTATGGTCTGGGGGAAGTTTATTCCAGGTGCAGGCAACAGAATGACTATACAAAAGTTTACCAATTTCCTTTGTGGGCTTATAGACTTCCAGAAATATGTTGGTCTGCACTGTAGAGACATCTTTGGGGGTATAGGGAGAGATTAGGTTAGAGAGAACAGGGCAGAGGGTGAGATTAGCTAGTAGAGAGTGTGTGTGGTGGAGATGAGAAAGTAAGAGTTGGATTTTGGACTTCTGGCCATGAAAGAATTTTTAGGGCAGTACAGTGATGGGATTAGTAGGGTAGATTGGCAGCAAATCTAGCTATTTTATTATAAGTAGATTCAAATTTTGTCATGAGGTTAGACTGGAGATTAGTAAGAATAGGTGCATCATAGAACTGAGTAGGCAGTAGAAAAGCTTGAGCTAGAGAATGCTTTGTGTCCTTCATCAGTAGTGCTGTGGTCAGTCTGGAAACCATGTTGAGTAGGGGTTCAGAGGTTTTCCTGTATTAGATATTTAAGAAGTTGAGAAGGAATCCAATTTTCAAAAATTTTAGAGAGAAGAGATAGGATGGCTATAGGTCAGAAATTAGAATGGTCAGCGGAGTTACGTCCTTTGTGCAGTGTTACAGTATAGAAGGACTTCCAGATGTTAGTCACTGTACTTTCTTGAATAGATCTATTTATTAGTATGGAGTAGGGAAAGGCTATGGAGTTGGCAGCAAGTTTAAGAAAGGGGGGTAGTTTATCAGCAGATGGAGAGCCAAGTTTAGGTTTGTGAAGGAGAGATTTGATATAGGAGGTGGGGACAGGTTTAAGAGAGAAAGGGGGGTTGTTAGTATTGGCAGATGGGGGGAAGAGTTGGGTAGACTGTTGTTATGGTCTATGGAGTTAGTTTGTGAATGGTGTCTATGAAGTAGTTATTGAGCAGGGTGGCGGTCTCAGGAGGTGCGTTATTAGGGAAGGGGTTTGGGGTAGAGGAGTTGCCAGGGGGTACAATATTATTAATGGAGGACCAGAATTTTTTGGGTTGGAGAGATGATTGGTTTAAGCTGTACTGTAAACATTTTTTTTATCTAGATGAATAAATTTTTTGGTGTAGTTCCTACTTTCTTAGTAGCTTTGTAGTAGGGTAGGGGATTTGGTTTCCTGCCAGTCTTTCCAGATGCTATCCCTTTTGTGCATAAGGGAGTGTGTCGCTTTTGTTAATCACGGAGCATGGTTGGCTTTAATCCTGATTTTTCTTTGAGGTGCAAGTGAGTCTAAGATGTTGAGGAAAGTCTGCTTAAAGATCTCAACCACTTCATTTAGGGGAAGGAAGTGAAGAAAGGGCCAGTTAATGGATAGTCTAAGTTAAAAAGAATCATTGTTGAATGATGATAGTGTACAACAGTCATGGTATAGATGGGATCTAGGTATAGGAATAGAATGTCTTTGAATGTGAATAGGGAGGTGGGCACTTAGGGAGTCGGGCAGGGTACAGGGGTTGTGGTAGAGATTAGGGTCAGAAGTAAGTATCCAGTCAAGGATAGTACTGGTACCAGAAGTTTTATTAACACAAGTGGGGGTTGTGATTAGTTGTTTGAAACCATGGAGGTTTATACACATATTGGAAGAGTCGAGATGAGCTTTGACCAGTCTATGTTGACATCTCCCAGAATGATAGTTTCATAGGGGGTGTTGTCAGTCAGCCATGAGAGTATGTTTTCTAGGACCAGAATATTACTGCCAGGAGGGATATAAAGTGTGGCTATAGCAAATGTTTTGGGGTGTTAAGATGACAATTTAATATGAGTAGCTCAGCGGGTTGAAAGTTTGGTAAAGGTATGTGTAAGGGGGAGAGCTTAAGTAGATCAGAATAAATAATTGCAACACCACCACCTTTTCTTGTTTATCTAATCGAAAGATGTTGTAACCTGGGGTAATATTTCATTACTTGCTATGTGTGGTGTTAGCTAGCTTTCAGTTAAAGTTAAAATATGAGGGAAGTGTTGGGCTACCCAGGAGTGTAAGTATGTGGTTTTGTTAAGAAGCCTTCGGATGTTATTTGAGAATAGGTCTAGGGTTTTATGAGAGTTGCTGTGTAGAGTAGGGAGGGGAGTGTTTGGGGGGGTAAGGGTGAGGAAAGGTGCATGCTAGGGTTTAGTGCAGGGGCTGGGGGTCCGGGGTTGGGGTGAATGTCACCACTAAGGAGGACAGTAGCCTTAAAAAAGTAGGGTGATGAGGGTGATGAGGTTTTGGTGTATAGGGGAGGAGTTTTATTTTGTCATTGTTTTAGCTAGTTGAGGGATTTTTTACTTTGTAGAGATGAAAGTGGGTGGTAGTGAAGAAAGATGGAGAGATGTAAAAGGAGTGGGTTGGTTTAAGGTTGCTGAAAGAATAGGAAATAGTAGGGGACACATTTAAGTACTGTAGAATGGTGTGGTAAGAATATACTTGAGTAAGCAGGAAAAGTAATGGGATGCTTAGGTAGAAATGAGTCATGATAGATGTAGTGTATGGAAATTGTGAGGGTTCCTTATTGTCAGCATGGTTAGGCTAATTGATTTGTAGTAGTGAAGAATAGGAGTGTGAGTGGGAGAGGATAGAGGGTAGTGGCCTAATTAAAGGGATGGAGTAAAGGGGGGATGCAGTAAATGAGGTTAGAGTACAAATCTAATGATGTCAGGGGTGGGTGGTAATGGGGTAGGGTAGGGGAGCAGAGTGAGCCTGAGTGCAGCGTAGCAAACCGAGCAGGTTGGAGCAGAGACAAGGCAGTGGGCCCTTCTGAAAAACAATCGGCAAAGTGAGCAGTTAGGATTGGAAAAAGAAAAAAACAGTGTAGCACTTCGGAGAAGAGGTTGCAAGTGAGTTGAGATAGCCAAAGGGAAAAGTTAGATTTAAGTCTTATTTTTCTGATGGGTGCCAGAGCATTTAAAGTATTAAGGAAACTTTCTTTGACTTTGGAGATGGCTTCATCTAGAGGAAGGCCATATAAGAAGGTCCAGTCAATGGGGGAGAGCATATTATTGAAAGAATCTGGATTGAAGTTAGAGAGTTTATGACAATCTTTGAAATGGTGTCTGTGAAGTTGAGAAAAAGTTCTATAAACTAGGGGTGGAAGGTGGTCACTGAGAGAGTCTGGAAGAGTACAGGAATTTGTAAAGGTTTGGGTTGGAGATGATGATCCAGTCAAGAGTTGTGCCAGTGTTGCAATTTTTATTATAGCACCTGGGAAAAGTAATGAGCTGAGAGAAGCCATACAGGTTGATACATGCCTGGGGAGAGGAGGAGTTTATAGTTGTCCAGTTGATATTAACATCACTGCAGATAATAGTTTCTTAGGTGATGTTATCAGAGATCCAAGCGGGTAATTGTTCTAGGATAGGAATATTATTTCCAGGGGGATGTAAATAGTGGCAATTGCAAGGTTTTTGTGTTTATTAAGTTTACAATTTACTATAAGGATTTCAGCAAGGTAAAAGTTAGGAAGAGGTGTGGGTAGAGGGTATATGAGAGTTGATTTGAGTATAGAATGGCTATACCTCCCTTTTTTAAAGTGACGATCAAGTCTGAAGATATAACCTGGGGGTAGGACTTTTGAGCAATAGATGTGTGGTTTTAGCCAAGTTACTGAGAGAGTAAGAATGTCTGGGGTATTTTGAGAGATCAGGGAGTGAAGATGGTCCACCTTATTGGTGATACTTTGTATAGTGAGTGAGATTATAGTTAGGATTTTGGAAGGTGGATGGTTAGCGGAATCAATGAGGGTAGCAGGAGGTGATATGGTGAGTTGAGTAGGAGGAGATGTAGAAGAGTTGGCAGATCCATTATAGCTTTGTTTAGAAGAGTTGGAGTGTGGCCCAGGATTGGGGTGAATGTCAAGAGCATAGTAAGTTAAGAAGGAAAATTATCTTAGAGTTTGTGGGAGGATACAGTGTAGCATACTAAGGTCTAATTGTATAATGTAGAGACATAAGTGGGAGTATTTTTACTCTGTGAAATTTTGTTATGTAGTTAGATAATAGTGAGGGAGCAATGGAAAAGTTGATATACATTTGCATATCAGTGTATAGATATGGGAGAGAGGGTGTTGGCATAGTCATATGCAAGGGGTTATGATAGGAGGTAGACAGTGATAGAATAAATAAGCAAGAGGAATAGAGAAAGAGAGAGAGTGTATTTGAAAGGGGGTTGGGACATCTTTATGAGATAGAGGGGTAAAATAATGAAAGATGTAGGGAGACTAGAAAATTCTCTAGAAAAGGAATATAGGTGTATGGAGGATAAGGTGACTGGAAAAGATGGAGAGAAAGTGAGGGGATTGCATGAAGATGAACTAGATAGGGGGAGTTATAGAGAAGATAGGGTTCTATTGGAGAAGGTGGGTGAAATATAGGATTGGGATTAAGGGGTGCAGTTAAATAGGTTAGAGTATAAAAGAAATGTAAGTGGGGGAGGGTGGGAATGGGGGTAGGGTAGGGCAGTGGAGAGAGCTCGAGCACAGCGAGGGTGAATGGTGTGGGGTCACACCTGAGAAAGTGGATCTGCAACAGAAACAATCAGTGAGATCAGTAAGTAGGGGCTAATTAAAACAAGGGAGCACTGGAGAGACAGTGGTATAGTAGAGTTGCACTTAGAAGCCATGTAAATAAAAGGAAGAGGTCAATGGTGTCAGAAACAGTAGGGAACAAGGGATTGAGTGAGCAACTACAGTGGAGATAAGCAGCAAACAAGGTCAATAGAAATGAGAGTGTGGATGGCAGAGTAAAGAAAAAAAGGGTAGGAGGAGAGTAGGAGACAGGTGTTGTGATGTGCAGGTAGCTGTACACAGGCCAGTATAAGCAGGTAAATTATTGGGTTACACATACTTTAGCTTACAGGCAAAATTGGAGAGGAATTTCCAGGCCCAGTTGCTGGGGTAGAACTGGAACTTCTGCAGTACATCATTTATATGTTCATACATACAGATACAGTGTTTAGGCCATTCAACCATTAAAGAACACTCATTCCAAAATACATGGCATGTAAACTTTATCAACCACCCAAATATCCAGGTTCCTTTTATAACTATCAAAAGTATTTGAATTAAATAACACTATAGGTAGATTGTTCTAAAGACTTGTAATTTTAATAGCACTAAACTACTCTCTTATTCTCAAATGTCCCTTTTTTAAGTACAGATATCATATTCTTATGTTCATATGTTTTAATATACCTATTAACCTTGATGCTATAAATGTTTTGTAATATAGCATCATGAAAGTTCTTAATATGCTAATAACAACTTTCCATGTATATACCTATAGCAGGGACTATACAAATTTTACAACTTACACCGAAGTACAAATTTAACAACTTACACCAAAGGCCATAATCCACAGATCTGTATTTGTCTATTATTTTTGTAAATCTCCTTTGGACTCCTTCAAGTTTTTTCAATCGCTCCTGAGTATAAATACAAAAAGTGTTATTGTACTCCAGTAATGGTCTTATATAAGCTTTAAGTACCAAAGTCAATACATGCTCATCCCTAGTAGATAATCTCCTTAAAAGGCACCTCATATACTTAATTGCCTTTATAGAAATTTGGTCTGAATGTGCATAAAAAGACACCTTAGATGTAATAAGCATACTCAAGTCTTTATGTTCCATTTAATGGGGAAAACACCAATTTACAGGAAACCTTGGGCATCTATTTGAAAAATACATGACAAGTGGAGTACCTGAGGGTTCATTCCTGGGACCACTCTTGTTTGGCATCTACTTCTCTGAAGTACAGGCCAACACTAAGAGACTCTGGCTAACAAGGTTTGTAGATGACTGCAAAATGGGAGCCATTGCTGAATCCCCAAATGATGTTAATATTCTACAAAAGGGCCTTACAGAAACAGATGCTTGGTGCCAGAGCCATGGGCTCAAGCTCAATGCCCAAAAATGTATAGTTATCTCCTTTGGGAAAAAACATGTACTCATGAATTACCACATTAGGTGGCAGTGCACTAAACACCAAAAGTGTGATAAGAGACATACGGACTCAGGTGGACAGTGGTCTCACCTTCGATAACCACATCACCGCAAGTCAGGATATCTTTCTATGTGGCACACCTCATCACTAAGGGCTTTTCATCCAGAAAAAAGGAGGTCATTGTCCCACTGTACTCATCCCTCATTAAACCCATTATAGAATACAATGCCCAGTTTGGTATGCACCTTTCAAGACATCGGCAACAACTGGAAAGGCCACAGAAATACCTCACTAAAAGAATCACAGGACTAAAGCAGATGCCCTATGCTGCCATCTAAAAAAACTCCAGCTATACTCTGTCGCATATCGTCTACTCAGAAGTGATCTCTGCTTAACATACAAGGCCATGTCAAACCCAGAGCTGTTGAACATGTTACACTTAAAGAAATCCCAATCCCTCAGAGCCACACACTCCAGGGATCTAAATCTTGTCATCACAATAAACAAAACATGCTGGAGGGATAGGTTCCTGACCCAGAGACACCCCAGACTCTGGAATAGACTGCCCATGCATGTCAAGCAGAGTGCCTCTTTGGCCCTCTTCAAAAGGAACCCTGACAATTGGATGGGAGATAGGAAATTCACCCTGGGAATCATGTCAGTCACCCTGCTAGATGGGTCCAGGGAAGTAAGCATTATGGGAAGAAACAGCCAGGGTATTGTTATGGCTAGGCTTGTAAAGGCCCTATGGCTAATAGCCTAGTACCAACCTATGAACCTGTGAACATTATCTTACACTTCTTTAGACTGAATGTTAAACCTGCTTCCGGTGCCAAACAACTTACAGAGTGTAAAAAAATTATTTAACTAATTTATATCACAGGGATTTTGAATTGAGAAACCAATCTTGCAATCATCAACATACTTAATAAACCCAGAATTTATTATTCTTGGGTAATGTAGCAAACACCATATTAAACAAGACTGGCCCCAAGACAGAAACATGATGATGTGATGCACCCACCACCTCTTGAACCTTGCCTTAAGCATTCATATTTAACAACATCTTTTAAATGAAAAAGAGAAGAATCCCAAGCTTCTGTTACTGGTATGATTTTATATTGTTCTACAGTTACTAAACATCTTCATTCTGTGACTTTATTTCCTAAGCTTCTAGCATTACTTAAAGGACAGTTTACTGGTTCCTGTGTAACTTTACATTCCCTTTTTGTTCTTCTTCTTTTTCTTTTGTCTACTCTTGTTAGGGGTCACCACAGCAGGTCATCTGTTTCCATTTCTTGCTGTTGTCCTATGCATCTTGTTCTGTCATGCCAACCACCTGCATGTCATCTCTCACCACATCCATAAACTCTAATTTAAGGAGTTTTACTTTGTCATTATTTTAGCTAGCTGAGGGATTTTTTACTTTGTAGAGATGAAAGTGGGTGGTAGTGAAGAGAGATGGAGAGATGTAAAAGGAGTGGGTTGGTTTAAGGTTGCTGAAAGAATAGGAAATAGTAGGGGACACATTTAAGTACTCTAGAATGGTGTGGTAAGAATATACTTGAGTAAGCAGGAAAAGTAATGGGATGCTTAGGTAGAAATGAGTCATGATAGATGTAGTGTATGGAAATTGTGAGGGTTCCTTATTGTCAGTATGGTTAGGCTAATTGATATGTAGTAGTGAATAATAGGGGTGTGAGTGGGAGAGGATAGAGGGTAGTGGCCTAATTAGAGGGATGGAGTAAAGGGGGGTGCAGTAAATGAGGTTAGAGTACAAATCTAATGATGTCAGGGGTGGGTGGTAATGGGGTAGGGTAGGGGAGCAGAATGAGCCTGAGTGCAGCGTAGCAAACCGTGCGGGTTGGACCAGAGACAAGGCAGTGGGCCCTTCTGAAAAACAATCAGCAAAGTGAAAAGTTAGGATTTGAAAAAGGAAAAACAGTGTAGAGTTTGGGAGAAGAGGTTACAAGTGAGTTGAGATAGCCAAAGGGAAAAGTTAGATTTAAGTCTTATTTTTCTGATGGGTGCCAGAGCATTTAAAGTATTAAGGAAACTTTCTTTGACTTTGGAGATGGCTTCATCTAGAGGAAGGCCGTATAAGAAGGTCCAGTCAATGGAGAAGAGCATATTATTGAAAGAATCTGGATTGAAGTTAGAGTTTATGACAGTCTTTGAAATGGTGTATGTGAAGTTGAGAAAAAGTTCTATAAACTAGGGGTGGAAGGTGGTCACTGAGAGAGTCTGGAAGAGTACAGGAATTTGGTAAAGGTTTGGGTTGGAAATGATGATCCAGTCAAGAGTTGTGCCAGTGTTGGAATGTTTATTATAGTGACTGGGAAAAGTAATGAGCTGAGAGAAGCCATACAGGTTGATACATGTCTGGGGAGAGGAGGAGTTTATAGTTGTCCAGTCGATATTAACATCACTCTAGATAATAGTCTCTTAGGTGATGTTATCAGAGATCCAAGCGAGTAATTATTCTAGGACAGGAATATTATTTCTAGGGGGGATGTAAATAGTGGCAATAGCAAGGTTTTTGTGTTTATTAAGTTTACAGTTTACTATAAGGATTTCAGCTAGGTAAAAGTTAGGAAGAGGTGTGGGTAGAGGGTATATGAGAGTTGATTTGACTATAGAATGGCTACACCTCCCCCTTTTTTAAAGTGACGAACAAGTCTGAAGATATTATAACCTGGGGAAAGGACTTCTAAGCCAGAGATGTGTGGTTGTAGCCAAGTTACTGAGAGAGTAAGAATGTCTGGGGTATTTTTAGAGATCAGGGAGTGAAGATGGCCCACCTTATTGGTGATATTTTGTATAGTGAGTGAGATTATAGTTAGGATTTTGGAAGGTGGAAGGTTAGCGGAATCAATGGAGGTAGCAGGAGGTGATATGGTGAGTTGAGTAGGAGGAGATGTAGAAGAGTTGGCAGAGTCATTATAGCTTTGTTTAGAAGAGTTGAGTTGGAGTGTGGCCCAGGATTGGGGTGAATGTCAAGAGCATAGTAAGTTAAGAAGGAAAATTATCTTAGAGTTTGTGGGAGGATACAGGGTAGCATAATAAGGTCTAATTGTATAATGTAGAGACATAAGTGGGAGTATTTTTATTCTGTGAAATTTTGTTATGCAGTTAGAGAACAGTGAGGGAGCAATGGAAAAGTTGATATACATTTGTATATCAGTGTAAAGATATGGGAGAGTGGGTGTTGGCATAGTCATAAGCAAGGGGTTATGATAGGAGGTAGAGAGTGATAGAATAAATAAGCAAGAGGAATAGAGAAAGAGAAAGAGTATATCTGAAAGGGGTTGGGACATCTTTATGAGAGAGATGGGTAAAATAATGAAAGATGTAGGGAGACTAGAAAATTCTCTAGAAAAGGAATATAGGTGTATGGAGGATAAGGTGACTGGAAAAGATGGAGAGAAAGTGAGGGGATTGCATGAAGATGAACTAGATAGGGGGAGTTATAGAGAAGATAGGGTTCTACTGGAGAAGGTGGAGTAAAATATAGGATTGGGATTAAGGGGTGCAGTTAACTAGGTTAGAGTATAAAGGAAATTAAAGTAGGGGTGGGTGGGAATGGGGCTTGGGTAAGGTAGTGGAGAGAGCCTGAGCACAGCGAGGGTGAACGGTGTGGGGCCACACCTGAGAAAGTGGATCTGCAACAGAAACAATCAATGAGATCAGTAAGTAGGGGCTAATTAAAACAAGGGAGCACTGGAGAGACAGTGGTATAGTAGAGTTGCACTTAGAAGCCATGTAAATAAGAGGAAGAGGTCAATGGTGTCAGAAAGAGTAGAGAACAAGGGATTGAGTGAGCAACTACAGTGGGGATAAGCAGTAACCAAGGTCAATAAAAATGAGAGTGTGGATAGCAGAGTAAGGAAAAAAAGGTAGGAGGAGAGTAGGAGACAGGTGTTGTGATGTGCAGGTAGCTGTACACAGGCCAGTATAAGCAGGTAAATTACTGGGTTACACATACTTTAGCTTACAGACAAAATTAGAGAGGAGTTTCCAGGCCCAGTTGCTGGGGTAGAACTGGAACTTCTGCAGTACATCATTTATATGTTCATACATTCAGATACAGTGTTTAGGCCATTCAACCATTAAAGAACACTCATTCTACAATATATGGCATGTAAACCTTATCAACCACCCAAATATCCAGGTTCCTTTTATAACTATCAAAAGTATTTGAATTAAATAACCTTATATGTAGATTGTTCTAAAGACTTGTAATTTTAACAGCACTAAACTGCTCTCTTATTCTCAAATTTCCCTTTTTTAAGTACAGATATCATATTCTTATGTTCATACATTTTAATATACCTATTAACCTTGATGCTATAAATGTTTTGTAATATAGGATCATGAAAGTTCTTAATATGCTAATAACAACTTTCCATGTATATACATATAACAGGGACTATACAAATTTAACAACTTACACCGAAGTACAAATTTAACAACTTACACCAAAGGCCATAATCCATAGATCTGTATTTCTCTATTATTTTTGTAAATCTCCTTTGGACTCCTTCAAGTTTTTTTCAATTGCTCCTGAGTATAAATACAAAAGTGATATTGTACTCCAGTAATGGTCTTATATAAGCTTTAAGTACCAAAGTCAATACATGCTCATCCCTAGTAGATAACCTCCTTAAAAGGCACCTCATATACTTAGCTGCCTTTATAGAAATTTGGTCTGAATGTGCATAAAAGGACACCTTAGATGTAATAAGTATACCGAAGTCTTTAAGTTCCTCTACCCCATTTAATGGGGATAACACCAATTTACAGGAAACCTTGGGCATCTATTTGAAAAATACATGACAAGTGGAGTACCTGAGCGTTCAGTCATGGGTCCGCTCTTGTTTGGCATCTACTTCTCTGAAGTACAGGCCTACACTAAGGCTGGCAAAGTTCGCAGATGACTGCAAACTGGGAGCCATTACTGAATCCCCAAATGATGTGAATATTCCACAAAAGGGCCTTACAGAAACAGATGCTTCGTGCCAGAGTCATGGGCTCAAGCTCAATGCCAAGAAATGTATAGTTATCTCCTTTGGGAAAAAACATGTACTCATGAATTACCACATTAGGTGGCAGTGGACTAAACACCAAAAGTGTGATAAGAGACTTAGGGACACAGGTGGACAGTGGTCTCACCTTCAATAACCACATTGTCACAACAGTCAGGATATCTTTCCATGTGGCACACCTTATCACTAAGGGCTTTTCATCCAGAAAAAAGGAGGTCATTGTCCCACTGTACTCATCCCTAATTAGACCCGTTATGGAATACAATGCCCAGTTTGGTATGCACCTTTCAAGACATCTGCAACAACTGGAAAGGCCACAGAAATACCTCACTAAAAGAATCACAGGCCTAAAGCAGATGCCCTATGCTGACCATCTAAAAAAACTCCAGCTATACTCTGTCACATATCGTCTACTCAGAGGTGATCTCTGCTTAACATACAAGGCCATGTCAAACCCAGAGCTGTTGAACATGTTACACTTAAAGAAATCCCAATCCCTCAGAGCCACACACTCCAGGGATCTAAATCTTGTCATCACAATAAACAAAACATGCTGGAGGGATAGGTTCCAGACCCAGAGACTCCCCAGACTCTGGAATAGACTGCCCATACATGTCAAGCAGAGTGCCTCTTTGGCCCTCTTCAAAAGGAACCCTGACGATTGGATGGGCGATAGGAAATTCACCCCGGGAATCATGTCAGTCACCCTGCTAGACAGGGGTCCAGGGAATTAAGTATTATGGGAAGAAACAGCCAGGGAATTGTTATGGCTAGGCTTGTATAGGCCCTAGGGCCAATAGCCTAGTACCAACCTATGAACCTATGAACATTATCTTACACTTCTCTAGACTGAATGTTAAACCTGCTTCCGGTGCCAAACAACTTAGAGACTGTAAAAAAAATTATTTAACTCATTTATATCACAGGGATTTTGAATTGAGAAACCAATCTTGCAATCATCAGCATATTTAATAAACCCAAAATTTATTATTCTTGGGTAATGTAGCAAACACCATATTAAACAAGACTAGTCCCAAGACAGAAACATGATGATGTGATGCACCCACCACAACTTGAACCTTGCCTTAAGCATTCATATTTAACAAAATCTTTTAAGTGAAAAAGAGAAGAATCCCAAGCTTCTGTTACTGGTATGATTTTATATTGTTCTACAGTTATTAAACAGCTTAATTCTATGACTTTATTTCCTAAGCTTCTAGCATTACTTAAAGGGCATTTTACTGGTTCCTGTGTAACTTTATATTCCCTTTTTGTTCTTCTTCTTTTTCTTTTGCCTGCACTTGTTAGGGGTCACCACAGCAGATCATCTGTTTCCATTTCTTCCTGTTGTCCTATGCATCTTGTTCTGTCATGCCAACCACCTGCATGTCATCTCTCACCACATCCATAAACCCTAATTTAAGGCCTTCTTCTTTTTACTCTTACCTGGCAGCTCCATCCTTAGCATCTTTCTCCCTATGTACCCAACATCCCTCCTCAGCACATGTCCAAACCAACACAATCTCACTCTATGGCTTTGTCTTCAAACCGTCCAATCTGAGCTGACCCCTCTAATATACTCATTCATAATCCTGTCCATCCTCATCACACACAATCTTAACATCTTTAGCTCTGCCACCTGCACCTCTGACTTCTGTCTTTTCCTCAGTGCCACCATCTCCAACCCATATAACATAGCTGGTCTCACTACCATTTTGTAGACCTTCCCTTTTACTCTTACTGGTACCTGTTTGTCACAAATCACTCCTGGCACTCTTCTCCACCCACTCCACCCTGCTTGCACTCTGTTCTTCACCTCTCTTCCACATTCACCATTACTCTGAACTGTTGATCCCTAGTATTTAAACTCATCCACCTTTGCCAACTCTACTCCCTGCATCCTCACCATTCCTCTGTCCTCCTCATTCACACACATATATTCTGTCTTAGTCCTGCAGACGTTTATTCCTTTCCTCTCTAGAGTATATCTCCACCTCTCCAGGGTCTCCTCAACCTGTTTCCTACTCTCACTACAAATCACAATTTCATCCAAAAACATCATACTCCACGGGGACTCCTGTCTGATCTCGTCTGTCAACCTGTCCATCACCACTGTAAATAAAAAAGGGCTCAGAGCTGATCCTTGATGTAATCTTACCTCTGCTGCATATCTTTCTCAGCTCGGTCCCTCTGTCTAGCCAATCGGTACAGGTCCTTTTCTCCCTCCTTGGTGTCCAGCCTTTAATACAACTCGCCATATGCTTTATATGCATCTGTCACTCCTACCATAGACATCACAACTGTCACACTGTCCTCGTACATATCCTGTACCACTCTTGCCTACTTCTCTGCAACACCCGACTTCCTCATACAATACCACAACTCCTCTCTAGGCATGCTATCATCTGCTTTATCTAAGTCTACAGTGACACAATGCAACTCCTTCTGACCTTCTCTTATACTTCTCCATCAACATCCTCAGAGCAAACCTCGCATCTGTAGTGCTCTTTCCTGGCATGAAAAACCATACTGCTGCTCACTAATCATCACCTCCCATCTTAACCTAGCTTCCACTACTCTTTCCCATAACTCCATGCTGTGGCTAATCAGTTTTATCCCTCTGTAGTTACTACAGCTCTGCACATCACATTTATTCTTACAAATTCGTACCAATACACTTCTTCTGCACCCCTCAGACATCCTCTCACTTCCCAAGATTTCATTAAACAATCTGTTTAAAAACCCCTCTGCCATCTCTCCTAAATACCTCCATGCTTACACAGGTATGTCATCTGGACTAACAGCTTTTCCATTCTTCATCCCCTTCATAGCTGTCCTTATTTCCTCCTTGCTAATTGGCTGCACTTCCTGATTCACTATTCCCACATCATCCAACCTTCTCTCTCTCATTCTCTTCATTCATCAGCCCCTCAAAATACTCTTCCCATCTGCTCAACACACTCTCCTCACTTGTGAGTATGTTTCCTTCATTATCCTTAATCACCCTAACCTGCTGCATATCTTTCTCAGCTTGGTCCCTCTGTCTAGCCAATTGGTACAGGTCCTTTTCTACCCTCCTTAGTGTCCAGCCTTTTATACAACTCACCATATGCTTTATCCTTAGCCTTCACCACCTCTCTCTTCACCATACAGCTTATTTCCTTGTATTCCTGTCTACTTTCTTCATCTCTCTGATAATCCCTGACAATCCCACTTCTTTCTCACCAACCTCTTCCACTGTATACTCTCCTGTACTTCCTTGTTCCACCACCAGATCTCCTTGTCCTCCTTTCTCTGTCCAGATGTCACACCAAGAACCTTTCTAGCTGTCTCCCTTTCCAGCTCGGCTGTAGTTACCCAGCTGTTCGGTAACTCTTCACTGCCACCCAGTGCTTATCTTAACTCTTCCCTGAACTCCACCTTACAATTACCCTTTTTCAGCTTTCACCATTTGATCCTTGGCACTGTCCTCACTCTCCTTCTTTATGAATATCAGACCAAAAATATGAAGCAAAATTCTGGACTATATTTCTTAAAGTGTTATACTTGAGAGGTAGGAGCGGGGAGAAGGACGATTTGACATGTGGCCGAGGAGGTTTGATGTACCCAGCTCCTTTAATAAGCATCATAAAAAAATAAAATAAGAGCACAGAAGTAAGGCTGGTATGGTCTGGGGGAGGGGTTTAAAGGAGGCTTGGTATCTTGTGGAGGCTAACTTATTTACCAACAGTCTTATTAATGCTCTTTTAAGTTTCACATTGTCCAGCTGTCATACCTGGTTAATGATCCATTGTAAATAGTGCTGAATTGTAGTAATGGGGCAAGAGCGCTTCAATAAGTATGGATGTGGCATTGCAGTCATGTTATGACCTTCTTAGTTGCATTTATGAGTAACATACTGGGGTCTTGTTCCTTGTGGATCAGGTTTTGTGGGGAGCATATCCTGGTAAAAAAAAAAAAAAGAGCGAGAGACAGAGAGAGAGAGAGAGAGAAAGAGAGAGACAATGAAATAATTGTTTGACTGAACTGTGATTATGTTTTTTCATTGCAGGCTGTGTCATTGGCTGACTGTTGGAGTAAATGGCAGAGGTTCAGAAGTTGTGGCAGAGATGGGTGGATATTGTGGAGCAGGTTGAGGACATTTTCAGGAGATGCCAAGCAGCGATGGTGCCAGTGCCACAGAGCCAGCCAGTTGTAAGAGAAGGCGACCAGCAAAGGGCAAGCAGACAACCAGAAGGAAGAAAATGCATCAGTCACAGTACAGCGATGTGGTGGCAATGGAGGCCTTGGCCATGGACACAGCACACGCTGCTCCTACAGATAATGCTATGTGAGCGGATGATTCAATAGGCTTGTCAAGCATGGGGCAATGGGGACTCAGCCTGGGTGAAGGAGGTAACAGGTCAAGCCAGCAGATGGAGGATCTTGCCAGTGGTCTTGGGCATCTGCAGAGGTTGAGTGGAGACAGGCATTGTTTCAGGGAACAGATTTCGGGGTTGGGTTGCCCAGACTTGGGTGGTGGTACTTTGATATCATCCATGGGGGAGGCTGATTCTCACTTGGAGTAGGTGGGGTCGGATTTTGAGATGCAACCAGGTGATTGGTTGGCTACGCAGGCACTGGGGCAGGTGAGTGAGGTGGTATGCTTAACTACTCATATACCTTTCTTAGTCAAAGAGAAGATCTTTAAGGGGAGTATGTTGATATTTTTGACTTAATTGACATAGATGGTGTCTAATGTTTCCAGTGTTTGTTGGTAGCCAAATCTGCGAATGGTAAAGACCTCCTGGAAAACTTAGCTGCTCTTGGGCAAAGACAGGTGGGAAAAATGCAGCCAAGAACATGGGAGAATTGGGTGATGAGCTTTGTCTACTATATAGCAGTATGGTTGGAAAAGAATAGTGCATTGGCCCTCCTGCTATTGGCATATTTTTTGACAATACAGGATGGTCAACGACTGTGGGCTGGTAAAGCTTGGTTGTAGTATAATCAGAGATTTTGCAAGAAGAAGATAGTTGATTGGTCCATGTGCTGGGAGGTGAGGCACCTAGACATATGGCTAGCCACTATGATGGACAGTCTCAGTGTGGGTATCAGGGGGAATAAGATAGGAGGAGAAGGGGTTGGGGTGTTTTGGGCTTTTAATGTGGGGAGATGTTCATGGGCAGCATTTAGGTTATTGCATATTTGCTCAAAGTGCTCAGGCATCCACCCGGCAGTGCAGTGTAGCCGACATGAGGGTAATATGGCCGGCCAAGTTTCATTCCCCTCTGGTCAGAGCAGGTTAATGGCAGCATGTTATGGACCATGAGGTGTGTGTGGTCTGGGGAATTTTTGTGGGTGTGGGGTGCCTTTTGGGGGGACAAGAGGAAGGTTTGAGGACACATTCTCCCATTAATGTACAGGTTTTGTGGAACATGCTCCAGCAATACCTGCATGTAGGAGTGGCACAAGAATTAATTGAGGGGTTCTCTAGGGGATATTCTATTAAATCTAAGGTAGTGAGAGATGGAGCAGTTGGTAAAAATTTGAAATCAGTGTGGGGAAGGGAAGATATCTTGGAAGCTCTGGAGGAGAAGGAGCGACAGGTGGCTAGACTATTAGGGCCATTTGATAGTCCCCCCATTCAGCAATTCTAAGGTTTTGACATTGGGCTTGGTGCCTAAAATGAAGCTGGTTGATGCACCATTTGTCTTACCCTGAAGTTAACTTTGTTAATGATTTTATTTCAGCAGAGGAGGTTAAGGTGAGTTACGTGTTGTTGGATGACGCTGTGCAGGTCATTAGGAGGTTTAAAGATCCATGGTCGGTGAAGGTAGACATTGAATCTGCTTTTCATCTTCTGTCAGTATAGGAGGTGGATTGGCTGCTGTTGGGCATGGTGGTTGGAGGTAGGGTTTATTTTGACGAGGCTATGCCAATGGGCTGCCATGTAGCCTGTTCTATGTTTGAGAAGTTTAGTGCAGCATTAAACTGGATTTGGTAGCAACAGGTAGATAATCAGAGGGTGGTGCAATACTTGGTTGACTTCTTTTTGGTAAGTGAAGGGAGTGAGCGAACTTCGGTATGCGGGAGTCTGTGAGAATATGTGAAGAAGTGGGGGTCTCGTTGGCTAGACAGAAACTAGAAGGTCCAGTGAAGTCATTAGATTTTCTTGGGTTGCTCGTGGATGCAGAACATGGATCATTTTGTCTACTGAGGGAGAGAAGATAACCTATTTGAAAGAAAAGATAGCTTGGATGCAAGCTTGGGATAAGGTGCTGGTTAAGGATGTTATGGAGCTTTTAGTTCTTCTGAATTTTGCTTGCCGTGCTGTTCACCCAGGTTGCACTTTTTTTAGGTCTGTGGCCTTTCTGTTGAAAAGGGGGAAAACTAAGCACCATTGGGTTAGATTTGGCAAATTGACCCATGGAGATTTAACTTTATGGTTTGTATTTTTACAGCAGTTTAATGGCGCTACGTTTTGGCAGTCAGAGTGAGTAGGTCAATGGGATTTGCAGATATTCAGAAGCAACAGGGGGCATTGGTTTGGGGGCATTTTTTGTGGGTGAGTGGTTTGTCTGTGCTCGGCTGAGTGATAGGATGAGTGGAAGAGGGATACTGCTTTCTTAGAGCTAATGCCAATTTGGGCTGCATCTGTGGTTTGGCAGGAGCAGTTGAGGAACAGGAGGATTGCATTTAATTCCAACAACAGTGCAATGGTGCAGGTTTTATAGGTGAAGACAACTAAGTCTGAACAGTTATTGTTGGCTTTATGTAAGTTAGTTTTACAGAGTTTGCTGACTAACTTTTCTTTTATAATTGTGTGTATATAGCAGGTGCTAGGAATGTGATTGCTGACAGCTTGTCTCTCCTTCAGTTTTCCAGGTTTCGGCAGTTAGCTCTGACGGCAGCAGAAGAACCAGAAATAGTGCCAGATAAGGTGTGTAGGATTGGGTTGCAGTGACAAGGAGGTTGGTGAAGCAGTCTTGGGCAGCGTCTACCAGGAAGGCATATGGTAGGGCACTGTGTGATTCTGATAGATTTATTTTACTTTTGCTTCAAGAGAAGGGTGTTTGGTGGGAAGAATTGCTGTTGCGATACTTAGCGCGGGCTCATGTGGAGGGCAGGGTAGGGCAATCAGTTAAGGTTTACTTGGCTGCAATCAGTATATTTGCTTGTGTTGCAAGGTTGCAGGATTTCACTAAATCTTGCTTGGGCATGTGCTAAAGGTATCAGGTAGAATGCAGGGTCTGAACAGAGACAAGATTTTATTGCTGGCTTAGTATGCTGAGTGGGGAATTGATTATGTTTTATAGTTGACTTTGAGCTTATGGATGTAGTTTGTGGCTTTTAGAGTGTCGGAGTTGTTGGGGTCATTGGTTTGGGAGTATGTTATGATACTGCCTGGGGCAGTTCACATTTGGTTAAGCAAATTTAAGACAGATCAGGCTGTGAGGGGCATACAAATAGTTTTAGAAAATTATAGGTCCGATCAGATGTGTCCAGTGGTTTCGACTAGAAAATTCTTAGAGTCCCACAAGGGGAGTTCACAGTATCTGGTTTTCCAGTCAAAAAGGGGTAGGGTGATAACCGGGCACCAGTTGATTTCTGTGATGAGAAGGGAACTCCAATGTATGGGTTTTGTGATTGAGAGGTTTTCCACTCATTCTTTTCAGATGGGTAGAGCTTTCGATTTAGCAAAAGAAGGTAGCTTGATTGAGGTCATTAAGAGGGTGGGCAATGGTCTTCAAATTTTTTTGTCTTAGTGAATACTGATTTGAGTATTCATTTTTTTTTAGGTAACAAGATTGTCATCTTAGGCCATTCATATGTCTTTTGGGCAGCAAGGAGGGCTGGGGTTAAGATTAATGGTTCAGATTTGAGTTTGTACCATTTCGGGTGGAGAATCACATGGTATGGCATTACTGGACTCAGGTGGAACCGGCTTATGCAGAAATTTACAGTGATACAATCTCAGGTTTGGCTTCCTCAAGTCTTGGTGGTACATTTGGCAGGTAATGATTTGGTCCTAATGCCAAAGAGGCAATTAGTTTTCCAGATATGGTACTGCACTGCCTTAAGGAACTTGTATCCAAGTGTGTGCAATGTGTGGTCTAAGATACTACCCATTTGTTTTGGAGGAATGCTGGGAATTTCTTGGCAGTAGAATGGGCATGGTGATTATTTGAACTTTAGGTTGGTGAGGCAGTTGGGGGCAATTGGAATACAGATGATAGAGCATAAGGAGTTTGAGGACAGGGATCCCATGTGATTCAGAGAGGATGAGGTACACCTCAATGAGTTTGGTTTAGATTTGTTTAATTTGAATTTGGGATTATTTTTGGAGGATGTGGTGAAAAATTGGTCTTAGATGAGGGGGAACAGCTTGGGTCAGGCTGGTGGGCAGAGAAGAGGGGCAGACTTGCCCCTCTTCTATTCCCCCTTTGGTGTTTATTTTGATGTAAGGAAGCTTAGAGCAAAAATGAGTGTTGGATGGTGCTTTCCCTTACTGGTTTTAGATGGATGTAAGGACTTTGGGCTGAAGGTGAGTGGTTGGATATTGCCTGATGTTTAAGAATAAGTGAGCGGAGGGAGGACACTGCTTATTCAGGTAGGGTGAGTGGATGTAAGCTGCCCTGATGGATGGTTAAAGGATGTTTTGGTGATTAGCAGATTGAAATAAAGTAATGAACAATAAATTTACGATGCAACAAGTTATGTTTGTGAATTTATAAAAGGTCGTCAAAGGCCTTTTTGGTGTGCTGTCTCTTCATTGAAGTGGAAAATGACAAATATGCCTATTTAATTATTATGCTTATTAACAATTTATACTTATTTAAGGTATGCTCATATCACTTTTTTAATACTAAATTGTTTTTCTTTTACTGTGAATTGATTCGGCATTTATAATTATTGTATCACAATATTTCATAGTATAGCTTGTCAAATGGATCATGATGTGCAGTTTGTGAACACATTAATCGATAAATGAACTTCTATGTAGACTTATATGCTGCCACTTTGGAATGTAACTTACAGCGGAGGTGTTTGTTATCATAGATGTGTACTGATAATATACAGCTATACCTCTCCTTTGCCCAGGAGGTTGCACCACATGTTATCACCTTGGAAGACTGCCCAGAATTCATTCTGCAGTAGAAATCCATACTGAATTTAAACTCAGAAGGGCTAAGACAGACATAATGCTGGTGCAGACCACTGACCATTTCTTACAGGGTTCTCTTCTGACCCCCATCACAATATTTTAAGCAGACAATCAAGTAAAATTTGCATGTACTGTGTGCAGTTAGAGTGCGATTCTTGATGAGAGACTTCCATTCAAGGATAGAACTGTATTTCAGCTGTTGTAAAAATATCATATTCACATCTGAGGAACATAGCCTTGATTAAGTGATTTATTCCTTCTTCAGACATAACAGTTGTGATCTGTCTAGCTTCTCACCCTGAAAGCAACAGTGTTCTTTGTTTTCAGTTTTTAAATGGGGACTTACATGTCTGCCGTAGGCACAAAATTCAGTGAATGAGCTTTTGACAAGAGCGTTCTGCTCTGTATTATGTTTATTTTCTGCTTGATCATTATTTAAAATGTAATTGCTTATCTTCTGTGCTTTATTCTGTCTTGATCTTCTAGGATTAGAAGAACTTGAGGCAGTTTGCCAAGTGAGATGCTCCAACTTCTACTCAGGACAGTGAATTTAGATAGTTATGATTATAAATATTAACTAATAGAAGAAAAACAGTGCTCTGTGAAGTCCAACCTCTTGTTCCAGTTTAACCATATACAGTATTCCTGTCTACTGCATCATTACACCCTGCCATTCTTCCACCTCTTTCAAGTTCCCTTGAATACCTCTTTTGACCTAAACCCTACAATCCTTTCAGGCAAGAAAAATTCCTGGGTCTCACTGTCTTCTCTAGAAAAAAATGTAGCTGTAACATCTAAAGCCATGTCTTCTTCCAGGTGGACTTGCCCTAAGGTGAATAGGCTACTAAGTTATTCTAGCTGAATGTTTAATGACTCATTCTTCAAATAACTTTCTTCCTTGCATTTGTTAATGGTTTTCAAACCCAGGGTGTAGAATTTAGGTATGGTGCAGAAACATATACTAATATAATGCATTCATTTTTTTATCTTAACATTTTGGAGTTACATATTAAAGGCCCATATATTCCCCATGTAATGCAGACGGGAATGTTGCATCCATTAATTCTGTTCAGGATCCTTTTGTTTTGCACAGGTTTATTTTGGATGAATGCAAAATCCTATTATATTCTTCCATATGTGAAGTATTCTAGAACAAAGTAATAAGGGTAAAATAACATATAATGTGAGTGGCAGGGTAACTGACAAGAGTTTGAGACATTTCTCGAATCATCGCCAAGGTTCTCACACTCAATTTCTTCTAAGAATTGCACAGAAGAGAGAAACATAGATTGGGAAGACTAGATCATCGTCACAATAAACAGAATTAAAGTGACTGTTAATTCTGCTTTCAGTCTCAGGCACAGAAAAGCACAAGTTAACTTCTTCATTTGAGCCGAAGTTTAAAAACATACATTTCACTGCTTAGTGCCAAGAAAAAATAGTTTTGACTTATTAGCCCCCATGGAAATTGGTTTGGAGTTTAGAAATCATCTGTGATGAGTAGTGGTTTATGAGGCAGTAACTATAATGCAACAGCATAGCTGACAGTACAGTGTGTGCCAAGTAATCAGCTGCGTGAGACGGAGCTGAAATCTGACCTGTGGGTAGAAAAGTTCATAAACGGGATAGTTCCTGAAGCTTCTTTCCACCACATCAACACATCAGCATCTTTAGAAATAAACACAGTAAAAGAGTTTCCCACCAGTCATGAGTGAAGCAAGCAAGTTGGGGGAGGGGGAATTTACAACATTTTTTAGCTACAGGAATGCAGTGTGCACATTTATGGATCTGTGCAAGTAGAAACAACAAAGATGAAGAATGTTCTTACAGACAGGAATGCAAGAAAAAAGTTATTGGAGTCTCAGATAAAGCACAATGGAAAACAATTTTTCAGTCTTTATATGTGCTTTAGATAGGGCTTCAAGAAAGTAGGAGGGTAATAGTAATACAATTAAAAAGAAAAAAAATAAACTAGGGAAAGACTCATTCTCTCTTTTCCTGTTTTTGGTCCTGTCCTATTCTGGACACCGAGTATAATTTGAGAAGAATAAACTTAGCTTGTCCAGCAGAACAGTAAACAACCTGCCAGAAATGCAATGCCATGTCTAATGCTTCTGTGTTTCTCTGCTGTCTATTACGGGACTCCAAAGAAGTACAGTCACAGGAAATTTCATCTTGTAATTTATCATGCTTATTTTTGGTATAGTTTGCTGCATTGAATAACAAGTGTGCCAATAGCTTTTGCAAAAAAAAAAAAAAAAAAGTAAAATCTTTTTCAGTCAGATAACAACATGGAAAGCTGTTAATGCAGAGTGCCTCTTTCAAATCCCCATACAAAGTTAAGTTAAATCTGGCAGTATAACAAAAAACTGTTAAAGTTATAAATGGCTAACATGCTTCATCCTGTAATCCTGGGTTTGATTACTTCAGTCTCTGCTTGCTTACTGCTTGTCATGCTACCAAATTACAAAAAAAAAAAAAAAACACTGAGGGAATCCGTGTACCAGGAAAATCAGCCTGCAGAATGAACTTTGGGTCCATTTCTCCATCTTTATTTTACAACTTCTTCAGGATCTTGAAGACACTAGTGCATTAATATCTGTGGAGGTGTTGGGTCAGCCTCGTCTCATTGGTATTACTTCTCACGGAAACTCTTGAGCAGTAATAAAACTGTGGATGTGAGACGTACCGAGTGATATTACTGCTGGCATCAGGTCAGTGACTGCTTATGTAATCTGATATACATTATTAGAGTCTTACTAATCAGAAGTTGAGTTTTACAGTTTTCCAATGTATATTAATACTGCTCATTACTCCAATGATACTTTTAAAGGCAGGGTAGAATCACCAAAGAATGCTTTGCAACTGGAAGGTACAGACTCTAGTATACTGATTATGGTAATCTGAATTGCTGGCCATAGATGGTTCAGCAGGGTTGTGGTATCCTAATTTACTGATTTCTCTGTGTGCTGAAATGCAGAGACCTGTAATGTTAACATTGGTGTGATACACATCCTCTGATTCTTTTCTTAATCTCGTTTGTCAGCTGTTGCTCTTCCCCAGCTGATACATAACACTAGGGTCATTGAAGCCCATGAGTAGTACTTTGGATTTGCATTCCAATAACTTCAAGAGACATCTTTCTCACACTTCTCCAAGAGTTTCATTAGACTTCATCCTGCACTGTTGCAGTTACCTTTGTGTCCTCTGCAAAGATGATACTCAAGTTATTTATTTCTCAGATGTGTCTGAAATGGACATACTGAGAAGCCCTGGACCCACAATTGATCACTATGGTACCCCACTGGTACCTGAATTTATTTTCATTATAGTCTTTTATGATCTAGCCCCTGTCTCTGCTGAAATACAGTTCCTTAGTCTTCATTCTAGTTCCAAACCCTCCAGGTATGTTAGCAACCACATTTGACAGCCTCAGTAAAAAACCTTGCTGAAGTTTAGTTAGATGATATCTACTGGTAATCCACTGTCAATTTCTCTTACAAATCATTCATAAAACTGGATCAGATTTGACTGATGGCTTCATGTGACCACAATCCTATGGTAGTTGTAATTTTCTAGATTATTATTATTTTCTAGGAAAACAACATAAATGAGGATTTTTCCATGACTTTCCCCACCATGACTATTGAGACTGTAGTTCCTTGGCATTGTTCTGGTCTCACCCTCATACAAGAACATTACTCGTGTTTTCCAGTTTCCACATATTTCATTGCTGAGAGTGATTTGCTAAAGATCTGTACTTCGATCTACCAACACAGAGACCAGAGGCAGTCTATGTGATGACTTATCCTCCCTTTGTACAGCAGAGACCAGATTTCTGAGGATCCTGAGAGGCAGTCCATGTGGTGACTTGTCCTTCCTTGGTACAGCGAGTTCCATTTCCAGCTCCTCCCACTACATACTGGTGCACATCTCCTGCACATTGCCTTAGATACCACCCAGCATAGCTTCCTCCACTTGCTTTCCTCCATGAAGATCAAAGCAAAGTATCCACTCAGTGCTACTGCTGCTGCTTGTTCCCTATCCTCTGTGAACACCCATGGAAATGGAGACTCTCCACAGGTAAACCATGGGCATTTTCAAGTTCTAATATGTAAGACCGCAGATTGTACTTATGGTGGATCTGTATTGCTGATTTGTTGATTGAACTTGGGGTGGGTCTGTAGTCCTGATTTGTTGATTGTATTTGGGGTGGGTCTGCATTCTTGATTAGGAGCTATTTTTTTTTTTGTTTTAGTTTTTTTTTGAATACATCTTGCATCTTCTTGTCTGTGCACATGACCAACCCAACTGCATTTTTGTCTTGCCTGGATGTTTGGACCCATTTATTTATCAGTTTACTGGGGCTACTCTGAGAAGTGGTTGTTTTCTTACACAACTTGAGGTGTTTTTGTTGACTTTGGTACAGACTAAAACACCTTTTTGAGTCTTGACCTTGATAATTATTATACACTGTTCATTTTAAAGGACTAAAATCTCCTAGACTTTTCCTTGCCTGGAGTGTGAACTTGCCACAGCAATGAGAATGTTCTTATTAAAATGTTTATTGACCTCCTAATAATGCAACATAAAAATTGTTATTTATTTCTGTTCTAATTTGGTCTCCCTGGAGCATATATCCCACAGTGGACCAAGCTATACATATATTTTTCATAAAGAAAATCAAAAACAATGGCATTCTGATGAAACAGATTAAATGCACCCTTTTGGGGCTGACTGTTTATGTGCATCTTGTATCCTTTCCCTAGTGGGAATGATGTCTTTCATCCATTGCTTCCAGACCTTAGACTGACATAACCTTCAAAGATAACAGATGTTTTTCTCCAAAATCATTTTTTCCATACCATGTCATCTTTTGGGGCTTGACATCTAGCCAGATATGTGATTTGTACTACCCTTATATACCTAATCACATCTGAGATGCACAAGCCTCTTTTTTCCTTAGGGCAGTGATGGCGAACCTTTTGGGCTCCGCATGTGAAAAATTCAGAAAAATGCCTGTCTTGACTCTGCTGGCATGTTGCCTCCCCTAACAAAAGAAACAATTCTTTACATATTCATTTATTAAAAAAAATACAGTCCAATCATGCATGCTGCAATGTATTATAAAAGTAAAAGACTTGCAATAGAGAAAACTATAGGTGCACTGATAATTGGACTTAGAATAGTAAACAAAAATGACCCTACTTTTAATAGCAATTTTGAAATGAAATGAAAAAAAAATATGGAACACATTGCATTTGATTTGATTAATACCAGTTAATGACTTTTTTGTTGATGAGTTTTAATAGATAAGTGCAGGGTCACATATTTCATGTAGTTTTGTTCATCAGTTTCTTTGGTAACTCAGGTGTTGGTGAATGCTGGTGCGTCACCCAAAATGTTGCGGCATGTCATCCTTGACACGCATGTCATAGGTTTGCCATCACTGCCTTAGGGAGTACACATGTATCCCATCTTTCCCTCACCTAACCAAAGAAAATCTGTGATCCAATTTCTTATTTTCCTTTCCTCCATTTTACTTAAAATCATCCTATAGGACTGTTGAAAATACAGCATACAGGAGGTCAGCTGCCACTGCAAAACTTGCAGTCTTGGTTCCAAATCCAGCCCTAACAACTTCCATTCCTACAAGTTTTTGAGTAATTTATTAGTCTATTTTTATGAATGAGGTTTACCAGGAGTCCTAATGCGAATCATTCAATCATAGAAGTAAGATGAGTTACTAATGGAGAATTTACTCAAGGTTGGTTGGCAATATGATACTTTAGACATATATGCAGAGTGTGTCTGGAAGAAAGTAAAATTAATTTGTACAACATTTTTAAAGAGGAGTGGTAAATGCATTAAAAAGTGAAGACAGGCAGGAATGTCCTGGTGGAATAAATATTTGACTAGACGTCTGAGGAAAAAAGACGTGTGCATATGATCAATATATAACACATCATACAAAATACAATAAAAATGTTTGAATAGTATTACCAAGAGGCTTAAACAGGAATAATATAATAGAAAGAGAAGGTATGAGGATTCACTGACATCTCTGATGATAAGTACTCTATGTGAGTACCAAGAAACAGTATAACAGGTAATATTCAATATTATATGTGTCCAAACTTGTTAGTAATAAATATTTGACAGCATAAATATTTACCGAATACTTTGCAGGGTTAGTTGGGTAAAATAATCTGAAAGACTAATATAAAATTAACACTAATAATGTAAACAAGTTTCCTATAATAACAATGGAGATGCTAAAAAAGCACTGTGTTCAATGAGCCCAGATCTTATTCCAGGGCAGTTCATAAATGAAATGTTTCTTAATATGATTTCCCCCTTAGTTAATACTTTCAATAATCTACTGTTAAATGGATTGGCACCTAAACACTTGAAGAGGTCTTGCATTATCCAATTTTTATGTGATGTGATAAAAAATTATAGCTAATTAAGGATCACTAAGTCTTACATAAATAATTCGAAAATGCTTTGATATATGTGTATAACAATATTTAATTACTGAAAATATATATGGACCAATGGCTGATGATACATAATATGAATTTATTAAGGGTAGGTCGACTTTGGTGTGTCACTTTAAGTTCTATGATAAAATGACCACTACAAAGGATCAAGGGAAAGTGGATGTGGTAACTTATCGTGATGTCTAAAAGCTTTTGACACATTATTAAACTGCACTTTGTCTGGAGAAACTAAATGTAAATCCTTATATATTAAATTGGATTATGAAACTGGCTGTAAGACCATGGACACTGTGTTAAATATAAGGGTTTAACATCAGGCTGGCCAGATATTATTTAACATGGGATAAAGAGTGTCTAGTTCCTACTATTCTCGTGATCATGAAGACAGGACACGTGTTACTGTTCTGACAGCAGCTATGAAGATGTTTCCACTCATTCCTATGAGATCCTAATCTAACACAGTTTTTTTAGCATGCTGAGCACTTCCTTTGGGTCTGCAATAGTATTAGCACCACCAGTCAAATGAATCTTGATTGTAGCTGCGTACAACAACCCCTTTACCTTACATGGCCAGTGAACTGGAATGAAAGCAGCTTTTTTCCTCTGTGTGGGTACCAAGACATCTTGGTCAATGAGCAGCCTAAGACTATCACATTCAAGTTTCATTTCTAGTTTCCACATCACTCTTTCCTGTTTCCTAAATAGCTTATAAATTATGATATAGCACAGTGGTCTTTGAGACTCGCTCTTAGGAATCAATGACATCCAGTGGTCCCTTTCTATTTGGATCAGGGATTTGGGTCCAAGCCATGAGATGTTTGGAGATATATTCATTTCAAATTCTGTCCTTTCAGCTCTTCTGCCACACAATTTACCCTCACAGCCAGCATTAGGTACCCAAGAAACCCATGGCCACAGGAGGCCCCCAAATCTCTCTTGCAGATGGAGAGGGCCACCAATGGGATGCAACCACTGTGCAGGCAGGTTTCTGTTGTGACCAGTTCCAGCAGCTAAATGTGTACTACCATGATATCAGGTCATTGTTGTGGTGTTTTTTTCTTTCTTTTTTTTACATTGTCTACTGAGTCAGGAGTCAGGATCTGATGTCAGCAAAAAGCTGCAATCCTTCAGGTCTGCATGAGAGAAGTAATAACCTGATTGGATGTAGCTCATAAAAGCTTTTGTTTTTGAAAGTTCCTCTAGTGAGCACTTCTGCATCTCAGGAAATCTGTCTTTAAAATGACACGTGCTGTCAGCATTTTTCTCTTTACTAGATTTTCTTTTAGAAAATACATGCTAATGGAAAACTTGCAATACAATTTTTATAAGTTTGTAAAAGCTATATTTAAAATGTGCCCTTCATTTTATGACAGTGTTCCTCCCTTACTTTTGGCTTGGTCCAGATTTCTTATTCTATGTGGTTCAGAGATCTGAGGTGGTCTATGAGACTATTGCTGACTGTCCAAAGTTTTATACATTGATAAAAGCAATATTTAAAAACTGTCCCTGATTTATGCTACTGTCCTATCATTATATTTGGCTTTGTCATGATTTCTTGTATTCAGAGGCAGATGGGAGAGGAAATGTGAGAATATTGCAGAATGAACAGATTTTTATATGTTGGTAAAAGTAATATTAAAAATATGTCTCTGATTTTATAACTTTGTCCAACCATTATATTTGGCTTGGTCCAGATTTCTTGTACTCAGAGGTGGGGGGAGTGAGAATATTGCAGTATGTTCTGATTTTTATATGTTTGTAAAGGCAGTATTAAAATGTGCCCCTAATTTTATGCTTTTGCCTTACCATTATTTTTGTATTTATTCTTATTTCTTGTGCTAAGTCGTTGAGAGATGGGGGAGGGGCTGTGAGTGTTGCAGGATTATAAGATTTTTGTCTGATAGTTTTTGGTATGTCTTTCATAGGTTCATGGGTAGGTGCTAGGCTATTGGCCCTAGGGCCTATATAAGCCTAGCCAAATGGTACCCTGGCTTTTGCCACCCAAGAAAATTATTTCCCTGTGCCCCTGTCAAGCAGAGCCACAGAAGTGATTCCTGGGGTGAATTTCCTATCTCCCATCCACTCATAAGATTTTTCTTGAAGAGTGCTAATGAGGAGCTTTGTTTGATATAGATAGGTAGTTTCTTCTAGAGTATGGGAAGTCTCTGGGGCAGGAATCTATCCCTCCAGCATGTTCTGTTTATTGTGGTGACAAGGTTTAGGTCCCTAGAGCGTGTAGCTCTGAGGGATTTGGAATTCTTTATGTGGAGCATGTCCAACAGCTCTGGGTTTGAAATAGCTTTGTATGTTAGGCAGAGATCGCCTCTGAGTAGGCAATATGCGACAGAGTAAAGCTGGAGTTTTTTTTTAGACGGTCTGCATAGGACATCTGTTTGAGGCCAGTAATCCTCTTTGTGAGGTATTTCTGTGGCCTTTCCAGTTGTTGTAGATGTCTTGTGAGGTACATACCAAAAGGGGCGTTGTACTCTATAATGGGTCTAATGAGTGATGAGTAGAGGGAAACAATGACCTCTTTTTTCCTTAATGAGAAACATTTTGTGATGAGGTGTGTCATGTAGAAGGATTTCCTGACTACTGTGGTGATGTGATTATCAAAGGTGAGACTACTGTCCACCTGTGTCCCAAGGTCTCATCACACTTTCGGTGTTAAGTAGACTACCACCTATGTGGTAGTTCATGGGTATAGAGTTTTTACCAAAAGGGATGACAATGCACTTTTTGGCATTGAGCTTGAGGCCATGGCTTTGACACCAGGCATCTGTCTCAGTGAGGCCCTTTTGTAGGATGTCCACATCATTAGAGTTTTGATTATAGCTCCTAGTCTGCAAACTTTGTTAGCCATTTTTGTTTTTCTAGCAAGTTCATACTTTATATCCTTCACAAAAATGCATGCTAATGTAAAACCTGTTATTCTGCTATCTTTACAAATGAATACAAGCAATATTTAAAATCTGTCTCTGATTCTAGTTCTTTGTCCTTCCATTTTTCAGCGGGATGTAAGGGTAGGGGCTGTGAGTGTTGCGGAATGCCTAGATTTGTGCCTGATATTTTTGGTCTGTCTCATAAAAATTGTGGTTTTGCAGCAACATATTGAAGACCGACATTACGATAAATAACAGACTTAAGATTTTCAGACTTTAAAACTCATTCTAATAAAAAAATAATAATATTTAAAACCTTTCTCTGGTTTTGTGCTTTTGTCCAGAATCATTGCGCTAAGAGGATTGGACGCTGTGAGAATGTTGTAGAATTTTGTAGAATGTCTAAGGCATTTGCTTAATATTTTTGGTTTGATTTTTATAAATGTGGTTTTATAGCAAAACTTTTAATTTTCAGACTGTCTCTTCTTTATAATATGCATGCTACTGCTCAACCTGTTTTTCGTACATCTTTATAAATTTTTATATTCCTGAATGTATATCTTTTGTTCTGTCATTATTTTTGACTTTGTCCAAAAGTCTTGTACTAAGAGGTTGAAAGGTAGGAGTAGGTGCTGTGACAATGCTGCAGAATGTCTAATTTATTTCTGATATTTTTGTCCTTCCCTCAGAAGTTTGGTTTTGTAGGAAAACAATGAAGACTGAACAGACTTGGGAACATGGTTTTCTAGCAAAACATTGAGGATTGAAGTTAATAAAAGCCTTGTGAGTTTCAGACTTATTAGATCAGATGTATTTGTAATGCACTATTTGTAATTCTAGCATCATTGTAATTTTATGAGCAATACTTAAAAATCTTTGATTTATACCTTTGTCTTGTCATTATTTTTGGTTTTGTGCACAATTGTTATGCTAAGAGGATGACAGGTATGTGTTATATGAATCGGTGCTCTGCATTACATGGACAGGCATACCTCTGAAGTGTTCCTGCTGTGGCCTGAATGTAGAGATACTTGTCTCTTTTGGTGTGTTCCTCATAAATCTTGTTGTTAAAGGGAGGGGTGAGGTTCAGACTTTATCTTCAACAGATTATGCAATACAAGTCATTCTACCAATGCATTCCTGCAGCTTTCTCAATTTGTGCGATGAAAGGGGGAAAAGTTCCTTTGGAATGTTTTGAATTTTGCATCGTATTTTTGGTTTATTGCCTCATATTTTGGTCTGCTTTCCTTTAAACTTGCAGCTTTCTACCCAACCATTGATTCAAAACTGTAAAGACTGAAGTTAGACATAGGGGTTTTAGACTTATCCTTCACAATGTATCATAATTCAAAACTTATAATTCTAGCATCGATGTAAGTTTATGAACTCTACTTAAAATAATTGATTTACACCTTTGTCTTGTTATTATTTTTGCTTAGTCCAGAAATCTTGACCTAAGAGGATGACAGGTATGTGTTATGTGAGTTGGTGCTCTGCATTTTGCAGAAAAGCATACTTCTGAACTGTTCCTGCTTTTGCCTGAATGTAGAGATGTTTGCCTCTTTTGGTGTGTTCCACATAAAACATGTTGTCAAGGAGAGGGTTGAGTTTCAGACTTTATATTCTACAGATTATGCAATAACTTTTTTCCACTAATGCATTCCTGAAGTTTAATCAGTTTGCATGTTGAAAGGGGTAAAGTTTTTTGTAATGTCTTCAGTTTTGTGTCATATTTTTGGTTTGTTGTCTCATTATTTGGTCTACTCCCCTTTAAATTTGTAGCTTTTTACCAAATCATTGATTATTTCCTATTCAATATCCTTTAGTAAAAGGAATGCTAATGCAATCACTTGCTCCAGACAGCTTGTAATAGAAATATTGAAGTGTTTTAGGCATCTTATTTACTTATTTACATTTGTTTACCAGGATAGTCGACTGGACCAAGGTGAACCCATTTTCAGTGGAAACCATGGAGAAAAGCTCCATAAACAATGTATACGTATTACACAGAACACATATAGTATATTATTTGACAAACAATAAACATAAACATTACAAATGTGAAGCATAGTACAAATTCAGTACAGCACCATACAGTGGAGATCTAAAATATAGTACAATTTGATCAATATACAGTAGTACCCTGTCAGACTATGTACATACACAGCATAGTACAATTTCAATATAGTACCATATGGTAGAGAACCAGTAGGTGGTACATTCTGAAAGCCAATTGTGGATCTATACAAAACCAATGCAAACTAATGTGCAGTATATGCTGAAACATGCAGTAGTTCACTACAAAAACCAGTACAAGCTAAAGATAGTATATTTTGAAATGGTCTGTTCATAAGAGCAGTTAAAGGATAAATATTAGTATTGTGTGAATGAATGAAGAAGAGAGTCCATCAAGGCTAATAACATACACGTGTCGGGATATATAAAGTGAGATAGAGATGAGACAGGAAAGGGAGGAGACAGGTGGAGAGGGGGTTCAGGTTATAGGAACTACAGCCTTGGTGCAGTTGCATTGTCATAGTGAGGCAAGATGTTGTTTCAGTGACTTCTTAAAGAGAGGGGGTACTGCTAATAGACCTAATTGAAGATGGGAGACTATTCCATAGTTTAACTACAGTGAATGACTAGCACATTTGTCCAACTGTGTGAGTAGGTCTCACTACATTTTCAAACAGTTGGTTATGGGATCTGAGAGGCTATTTGGATGACATTGTGTGAGGAGAGAGGACAAGGAAGGACAGTTAGAAGGTTTATAAATAAACTTGTGTGCAGTGGTTAGCTGAACAAGTGTCAGGTGATGTGGTAGTTCCAGCCAGTTTAGTAGTAGAGAACACCAGCGGTGAGAAGAATAGTTAGCATTTGTTACAAATTGTGTGATTTTATTGTAGCAAGAGGCTAGTTTGTGTTTTAGAGAGGCCTAAATATTGGTCAGGAGAGGTGCACTGTAAAGAAGCAATGTCAGAAGGAAGAAAGAGGCAAGAGACAATTTTGTGGAGTAGTTGAGGAAGTATTTATGTCTATAAAGACAGCCCAGTTTTTGCTGTTTTTTTAATATTGGTTTAAATGTACATCTTGAAATGTGTGTGAGGAGGGTGGGTGGGTAGAATCTTACAGAATATCTTGAGGTTTGCCTTATATCTTTGTTTTTTGCGTTAAGTCTGGTTTTCTAGCACCTGCAGCTTCATAGTTACTGTCCTTCTGAAAATGCATGCTAACAGAATACCTTTTTAGAGACATTCAAAATTTTTTAAGAGAAATATTGAAAATGTGTCCTGAATTTGGGCATTTGTCTTTGAGTTCTTTTTGCCTACAAGTCACTGTTAAGCTTCAGTTTTTTCTGCATGCAGTACAGTAGCAACTGGTCAATGAAACAGACGTTATGCATTATGGGAATACACTTCAGCCATGCCTGCTCTACAGCTTGTCCTTATGATCAGTGTTTTCAGTATTGGTTGCCCATTCTTTTCTGTCTGCAGTCATAGTAACTAACATGACTTTTTGGAAGTTAACTCACTTTTCTGGTATATGATCTGCTTGCATTACAGTTCTTTTTGTCTATTGGTCACTGTTACTCTTCTGTTTTTCTGCCTGTAATACAATAGTAACCAATGGCATGAACTAGTCACTTTTATTGTTGGCTATGAATTGCACCATGACTTTTGAAGTTCTTAATTGTCTTAGTGAAGTACATTTCATCTGCCCTTTGGTTCTTCGGCCCACAAAGGAAGAGTCAATGATTTATTGTCTTAGCGGTGAATGAGGATACCTGGGAGTTGTAGTACATTTCTGCGTAGCTCTCCAGTCTTTCTCCCTACATTGAAAATACTACAATGATACTTCTTACTCTGCTTGTGGTTGGTAAACAATTATAGCTGCACTACATACACTAGTAACTAAATAGGGTTGGTGGAGGCATCAATTCCTTTAGTAAGGCTTGAACCCTGGAGCGAGTGACCTTCGTGCAGTTTGATTTATGGAAATTCTACATATTCTTAAATCAAACTGCATGAGGGTCACTGTCTTCAGGGATCCTCCTAACCTCTGACATGAACAAATCATACTGGAGTGATAGATACATCTCCTAGATACTACCCCATCTCTGGAACAAGCTTTCCAGTCATGTGAAGCAGAGCCCAGGCCATCCCCGATCCTTTTCAAATGCAACCTAGATCAATGGATCGGTGACTGTAGATTCACTCCTGGGGTGGTGCCCATATCCCTTATGAACAGAGGAGTCAGTATTAATTACTATAGACTTCTACCTCTTCGAACATCACTCAACTACTGACAATTGGGGCAACTCAGGATAAATATGGCTAGGCTTGTTAGGGCTCTTAGGCCATTAGCCTAGTAACCTCCTATGAACCTATGAACCTATGACCACTGTTAAAAAACTACATTCGGGTTAATCAGAAACGCTGAAGCTCCCCACAGCCCTGATTATGTTACAGATGTATGTAGAACAGTTATAATTGTTCACCAGCTATAGCCAAACTGTGTCACTGTAGTATTTTTAACAGTTCTGCAGGCATCATCATATGGCCATTGAGACATATCATTTTGGGATTAGTCAGACAATATTTTTTGTCTAATGTATTTTTCGTGTGAAGACATAATGTTAGAGGGGATGGTAATGCTACCGTAATAGAACATATATTTGTGAGTGCTTTTCTTTTGATTATGACTAATATTTTTTAGAAGTACCACTGTAATAAACTAGAGGATTTGGGAAGATCAATGCATAAAGGTATAGTGTATTTACTTAGTGATTTTAATATGTAAGCAAAGGAGACAAGTATGGCAAATGGAAAATCTTTTTAAGAGCTGATGTAACGCCTGGCATTAATGATAACGTTTCTGTCTAAAGTTATTTAAATTATGTTAATTTTTAATTTTAATTTTAATTTTTTTGTCATAAAATTTAGTGTTTGTATGTATTGCAAATGTAGTTATATTAAGAACATTATTACAAGTTTACATTATACACATAGTTTTTTATTAGTAGATATTGTGTTAAGAAAGTGACAGTACTGTTTGGCTGAGTGAATTTTATATTGACATGTCCCTTTAAGGATTAATACTAGTAGGAAATGATGTCAAAATAATTGTGGTATAAAAGGAAATGACATAAATGGTGGGCTTTGTAATTCTGAAGAAGTTCTGTAATAAATGGGACGAAAGCGCTAAATTTATTCTGGCTCCAGTGTGTGTTTTGTTTTAGTAGTATTTCACGTTTTTGAGTTAACAGGAGACAAGTATCTCAAGTGTCACAGGCAAGTCTGGCTCAGTGTCTTGTATGTCATCCTTGCTATAGCACTGCCTTGTGTATATCTCAGTTTCACTGTAGTGGTGTGCCTGTCTTGTGAGATCTGTGTGTATTTTTAGTGAAGTACCTGTGTTCCAGGGTTTCTCTAATGTGTCTTGTGGGCCCATCACTATAGTTGTAGCTATCTTGTGTAGTTGTCTGTCACTGTCTTGTGTGGTGTGTGCATCTGTCACTGTTTTGTGTGGTGAGGACATCTTTGGCACTGTCTTGTGTGGTGTGGGCTTCCTTGATCTGTTTTATGTGGTGTGGGCACCTCTGTATTGTCTGTCTTGTGTTAGTATCAGTTTCACTCTTGCAGTGCCTGCATGTTTCAATCTTGTTCTGTACTGTTTTCATCTTGTGTGAGTGCCTTTTCCCTGTGGGTGGGAGTCTGTGTGGATGTCTCTGCCTGTGTGGGGAGCATGTATGGTTGTCTTTGCATACCTCTGTAGGACTGGTTACATTAATGTAGTACAGAAGCATGCTGTAGTGTAACAACATTGCTACTAGATGCCAAACTGTATGTGTGTATATACGTCTGTGGGACTGGATACCTTCTTGAAGTTCAGAGGCCTGATGTAATGTAACTTGTTGTTGTGTCTTTCGGCTTTTCCCGGTTAGGGGTTGTCACAGCGAAACTCCGGTCCGCTAATGATTGGCAGTAGATTTTTACGTGCCGAATTGCCAGCTCTGACGCACAACCTTCAATGAAGGTACGCCCATTCACGCATGTCTCCACACAGAAGACGCTCTAGCTGAGAATTGAACAGGACAATGTCTTCCTGTGAGGTGACAACGCTACCGCAGCACCACCACCGCAATGTAACATGGCTACAAAATGTCAGTTACAGAGAGTGTGTGTGTGTGTGTGTGTGTGTGTGTGTGTGTGTGTGTGTGTGTGTGTGCTCGCGAGCATGTGCGCGCGCGTGCACACATGTGCAAGTGCACGCGTATGTGTATGTGTGGGTACCTCTGTGAGACTGGCTACCTTACTGCAGTACAGAGTCTTGTCATAATGTAACAAAGCTACTAGATGCCAGTCTGTATCTTTGTGTACCTTGATGTGGTACAACTAGTGGTGCTACAAGTCTGTCTGCAATGGTCTGTATGTACTAACACTTTATACATTGATCATTAAAAGGGAACTGGGGGTGGAAGCTTAACAGGAAGGGGACAGCCCCCCAACTTGAAACTTGCTGATGGCCCTCAAAAATCTTAGCACCAGCCATGTTTATTCTCACCTTCTTTCTTCTCACTATATCCTAGCAGTATACAATTATAGCTTCCAACAGTCCAGTTTTTGTATCCACCACATTATTTGTTGGACAAAGAACTTCATTTTCCTGACAAGTGTTGCTGCAAAATGTCTGAATGCTACTTAACCCTTCCTTGACCTCAGAGATGTATTTATCAGTTTCTTCCATATAATCATCCAACTTATCATTACTTTTCTTGACCATGAGGAATACATTCTTCAATGCAATCTCCTCTGTCTCCCTATCTTCATCTACCCTTAGACATAGGGGAAGCATCACTTCATGCATTAGGATACTCTCTTATTTTGTCTGTGAGATCTTCTTTACCCTCCTTCCCCTTTTGGACATTAACAGCTCTTATCTTCATCATAGCGCTATTGCCTTTGACTTTCACTAACTTTCAAGTTGCGTAGAATAGCCTAACCCTAGATCTCCTTATGTGTCTAGAAGAGGCAGCCAAAATCTGATCTCATTCTGTCTGTGTCTGTTAGTTGGAGTATGAGTCAGGCTGGTAATGGTACATATATCAACACCCCCAAACAAAGAAAAGCTTCTAAACCACTTTGCATTTAAAAAAGCTACCTTCATCTTTGATTTTTTTTTTACTGTGTATATTTCCAAGAGTTTTTTTTTTTTTTTTTTAGAACTCGAAAATAATTCCCTGGAAGGGATAAAAAAAAAGACACCATTGGGATGGAAAAAAATAGCACTCAACCCCATTAGATGCAAACATTCTTAGCTTGTTGCACATCTTCAAAACTGGCAGGCACCATATTCCTTCTCTCTCTGATACCACGCTGTTAGCCACTGACAGAGTGTAATAATACCACTCTGTTAACCACTGACAGAGTATAATAATTCCACACTGTTAGCCACTGATCGAGTGTAATGATACCATGCTCTTAGCCAGTGACAGAGGATAATAATACCACACTGTTAGCCACTCTCGGAGTGTAATGATACCATGGTCTTAGCCAGTGGTGGAGTGTAATGATACCATGCTCCTAGCCACTGATGGAGTGTAATCATTCTGTTTTGAATCATAGGGGCAGTATGAAGTGATGGGAAGATTTTACAAAGCAGCTGTGTTTCTCTGATCCTTTTACAGGATGTTCATATCCAGATATATACTGAACAGGAAGAATCTCCTTGGATTATTCAGTCCAGTATGAACATTAATCATGTCATAATTAGCATCAACAATTTTTAACTTGATTGAGATGTCATTTTATTCAGGCCCTGAGTAAATATAATCCAGTCATGTATTTCTTATGACATCCAGTGATATATGTGTTTCTTTGACATTTAGTAAAGTCACTAAGTGGCTAGGATATTTTGGTTTTCCCAAGTCACAGTGTCTGGCTTAGATCAGTTTTAACTCCAAGTATTCAGTTGCCCTGAACTCTCCTCGCAGTCATGTTATGGTGGCTGTATGTATGTGAGTTAATGTACTTAGTGAGAGGTCCACTTAACTTGTTACATGAAGGAGTGGCTGATTTTTTTGAACTTGTGGATTATTAAGCTATAGATGAGGTTTTGCAGGTACGATCTTCTAAGTACCAGCATATGCAGTAGTAAATTCACGCAAATGATCACGTCAGGTCTGCTGCATGGACTTCAGTCATTTTCTTCTTTGTATATTTGCACTTCATACAGACATTTAACGGTCTTGTCAATAAGGACTATATTTTCTACGAGCATAAGGCAGCTCTTACATGGCTTTACACAGCCATCATATATCGAGTCTTCCAAAGTTATCTCATATCTAAACTAAAGGTGGATCCTTCCCATTTAAGCATAGAATAAAGAAAAATAAATACTTCCAGCCAAAACCAAGTTTTTATTTGTTAATAACGTGGAAAGTGTTGCAATAAGTTTTCCTTTAAAACAAATTGTGCGTTTTGTTTTGTCTGCTTATGTCTACTTTATAGGGCAATACAATGGAAAAGCCAAAATGAAAATTTCAAAAGTAAGCTGAGAAAAGATAATATTTGTGGATATTGGAGTGTGCAGCTAACATGAAAATATGAATGGTAGAGTAACCAAAGTGCAATTAGATTAAGCAGTGACCCTTCACTTGATCTTATGCTGATCATTTTTGTGATATTATGATCTAAGAATAAGAAGGACATATACATTTAAATCATTATAATGGGCACACAGCTTAGTAGCCATTGAGCTAATGAATATAACATGAATAAGGTGTATGAGATGGGGAAATCAGATTTATTCACATAGCAGCCAGTACTTGCAGCTTCCTGAATGCAACCTTGAAATGATGCACCTTATTATTTTAAACACAAAGCCAGTTCCAGCTCCTCCCATAATTAACAAGCAATTAACTTGTTGCTCTCCTGCTATACCCCAGGCCAATACCTTAACTACAAGCACCAAAATCTACTGTTTAATTTATTACTTACTATTCCACTATCTGCTATATGCAATTTCATGTCTCTTAACATTCACTCTGTTTCAAAATACGTCTCTCTTATTTCATTTCTCACTCTTGAAAGTATATGTAAGTACTACTAAATTGCTATACTGCTCTCTCATTTCTATCTGCATCACTTTCTGTATCTCCAACTCAACCTGATGTTTGATATCAGTTAAAAGTATTCAATATTATTACTCACAAATTTGCTGTATTGCAATGTTTGTGCAATATATGTCAGTGTAGGTTCATCACAATATTTCAGAATTTGAATTATGTTCATGTACTTTATTTAAATGTTTTCTTTAACCCTATGTCTCTGTACTGTAATTGTTATCCTATGTGATGTTTATTCTTTCTATTAATGTACGGCATTGTATAATTATTGTGAGAAGCTTTCCTGACCAGGTCTGCACTGAAAAGAGGCTTTTTGCTCAGTCAGATTTTCTCAGTCAGATAATGGAAATAAATAACTTCTCATAGGTCTCATTAAAATAAACACAATGCTAGTTTTTCAACAAACCCAAAGAAAAAGAACTGCTTTTAAATAAAACATAGTAACTCCCATAAAACAGGAAGAAAACAAAGTAATCTTATAAACCTGCTTAAATGTAAATACTTTTCTAAAAAATTTAATTTCATTAGAGGAGTTCAGCTACATAAATGTCTCTTGATGAAGCAATAAATAAGACTTCAAATTCTTTATGAAAAAGAAAGGTAGCATGTCTTTGCAATTAAAAAGAACTGGGAAAAGAAAACTGAGAGACACTGAGAAAGGGCACCTGCTGAAGAAAGAATTTAGAGAGGGAAACCCTTGCTTGTAATTCCAACTAGGCACTAGCCTGTGGAAAGGGCATTGCTACACCAAAACACTCAATGGATAGGATTCAATAAACTCCATGCAGGCTTTGTGTGAAGCCTACACAGAGTTTACGTGATTGCACAGTGAGCAGTAGTGGTAATTACATATATTCATGCAGCTCACCACATTTAAACATAAACAAGCGTGGTTTTGTGGCTGGCAACAGTGTTGCTGGCCAGGAAACTATGTAAAGTAGTTGCTAGTTTGAAGCTCATCCAATCACTGGTTGAGTGTATCCCTCTTGCAACTTTTTAGGTTGTTAAAGTAGTGCCTACACTGTTCTCCTGTGCATGGGATGCCAGTCACAGTGGGTGAATGGATACAGCCTTGACCAGACTATTCCAAGCCTCAGACATGTACTGGGAGCCAGAATAGTCCCCCTGCAAAAGCCTTTGACTGTAGTGCTTTACCAGGAGTCCAGTAAATATTTCCCACATCTGCACCGTAAATTGGGCACCTTCCCTTCTAACACCAGACATGTCTAATTGCAAAGCTATGCAATAGCAAACAATGATTTCCCACCATTTCCTTTTATCATGTTTAGTGGTAGTGAGCAAACTCAAGCAATGATGCCAACCATGTTTGCACACTGTTAAGTGGAGTGCAACAGTGTCAACCAGAGAGGAAAGCAGTTTTGGAAATGGGAAGGTTAATTTGACACTTGACATTAGTTTGAGGAGTGTCTGCTGCTATAACTGTTAGGTGATTTAACTTTGCAAACATGCCCTGGGGGCATACATTTCATGACCTGACACATTTGTTTGGCTTTATACACTGCTAAAATTGATGTTTACAGTGTGGGACTCAAACCTTTGCATAAGAGACAAAATATTTTCCTCCACAGCAGTGATTTTCCATTTTTGACACAGAAGAAGTGATTCTGAGACACAGTCATGAATCATTTATAAATACAGATGACAGACTGACCTGACAAGGTCCTTGTATATACATTCATTTGTGTATGTGTCTTATTTAAGTGTGAAGGCCATCCAAGACCAGATAGCAGAATTATACTTACAGAAAATAGTAGACAGTATACCCTCAGTCATACATCTGAAAATTATGAGAAAGTAAGAAACTAAAGCTGTTAAATAAACAAAACTACAAAAATATATGTGGTACACATGAAATATTTTTACACAAGTCTAGATTTGAACTCTCACGCCAATGAATCTTCAAAACACAGTAAGGGTGTCTTATTCCTCTTTCCCAGAGAAACAGCTTTGCAGGACAGAATGAAAATCGTTGTGCATACCAGCAATTGCAACATCATCCACAGTATTAAAACATATGACAGCTGTTTGTATATGTTTTAATTTAGATGTAGTGCACTGAGTGATCACACAACCATTTATGACTATTGCTTGCATAAATGCAGCTGTGTCATCTCTCTCTGTTTGTTGCTCACTCTTGTTTTATCTGGTCAGTAATCTGACAAATGCAGTCTGCAAGACATTCTGTATCATTGTCCTAAAATGTGTGAGGATATTAAATAAGAATAATATACAGTTGCCAACAAATGAAGGAAAGGTTGGATGTTACTGAACAGAAACTGTGACATGTGTGCTGCTTACTTACATTTAAAATCTTGATACAATTACTAAGTAAGTCTAACCTGCCTGACACACCCACTGGATGTCAGCGAGTCTGAATTGCTGTTGTGTTTTCCATATCCATACAAGTACTCATTCACAGCTGCAATCCACTAGCAACAAACACTGAGGGGGTACCTGCAATATGTTTACATCTGCAGTAGCTCCCTACCTACTTTTGGTTTTATATTGTTAGCTTTCAGTGAAATGAGATTCATAAATATAAAAGCTAAGTAGGCAGGGGAGCTACAACCCCCACAGCCACCAATGTGGGGGGCTGTGCCCCCCCACAGACACATCCCTAACTATATATATATATATATATATATATATATATATATATATATAAATATATATATACTAACTCATGGATCACACCAAAGTGGGGAAAAGGGCATATACATTTTATTTGACAAACAAAAAAATGAGATTTCAGGGATTTGAGCTTTCAGCGATTTTTTTGAGGGTGAATTAAAATTCAGTGAAATGAGTTTTCAGTGAATCAAAGTAGACCCAATATATATATATATATATATATATATATATATATATATATATATATATATACATATACATATATATGTGTGTGTGTGTACTTTAAGATTGTTGGTCACTCATCCTGTGAGACAAACAGAAAAATACATACTGGCTATTGATTATACTTAATTTGTTTGGGGAAATTCTGCATTAGCTTTTACTTTCGATTAATTGTACTCCGAATGTCCAGTAGGTAAATTTAAAAACATTTTCACTCTACCAATAGATAAGCAAATGGGCATGTAATTTGAGAAGCTGATTTTTAATTGTTTAAATTGTTGATTAAACATTAATAGTAAAAGCAAAGTACAATTTCTCCTTTAGAAAATCCTTAATTGAAACATATTATATGCCATATAACGAATAAAATGGAGTTCAAACGGAGTGAATGCTCTACTGTAGACAAAACCAGGAACCAAATAACATAAGAAAACAGTCTGTAGAGCAAAACAATGATGAAGTCTCAAAAAAGGTTCAGAAACTGTATCTTCGTTGTTCAAATAACAGTAAAATTGCCAGTCCTTTCAAATTGGTAGAAAACAGGTTTATTTAGATAAAAGATAAGGATGGTGAGCGCTTTCGCTATTGTAGCTTCTTCAGACCAAATACAATTAATTACATATTACAGCCATATTTATCCAAAAAAAGGCGCCAATCCTGATAAAATTTAAAAAGACATAGCATAAAAAATACTAAAACATTTTGAAATCACATAAGATGTATGTAAAAAACATATATGTACTTATATACTATATTACATCTTAATAATTACGTAAATCTTAATAGTGACACTTTGTGTCACTTATTTAAAAACTTTAATCCTTCTTGATTTTAACAGGGGACGTAAAGGGACCTTGCCATTAATGCCTGGTGGTACATCAGCCATCTCCAATAATGAAAAGAATGAAGTCTATACTACTGGAAGTAAAAGAACTTGATCGATCCATAAGGCACCTAACCATATCTATGCCTTCCTTGTTTGGGATTACCGTAAACAAGGACTGCACGTCCATCCAAGGATATAGTGTATCTGGCATCATGCGTATTGTGTCCAGCCTTTTATGTAGGCAAGACGAATCGGACACTCAGAGACAGAATACGTGAGCATGCCTATCATATTAGGAAAGGCACTTTGACAAACGCACTTGCCAAACACACCATTGAACATGGTATTGATCATGAATTTAAATTCAGGATACTTGAACACATATCCAGAAGTCATAGAAGGGGGGATGTTGAGAACTACACTGAGACCCGTGAAATAAACTGGATTATTAAGTTCAGGGCTGATGTACCACCAGGCATTAATGGCAAGGTCCCTTTACGTCCCCTGTTAAAATCAAGAAGGATTAAAGTTTTTAAATAAGTGACACAAAGTGTCACTATTAAGATTTATGTAATTATTAAGATGTAATATAGTATATAAGTACATATATGTTTTTTACATACATCTTATGTGATTTCAAAATGTTTTAGTATTTTTTAAGCTATGTCTTTTTAAATTTTATCAGGATTGGCGCCTTTTTTTGGATAAATATGGCTGTAACATGTAATTAATTGTATTTGGTCTGAAGAAGCTACAATAGCGAAAGCGCTCACCATCCTTATCTTTTATCTAAATAAACCTGTTTTCTACCAATTTGAAGGGACTGGCAATTTTACTGTTATTTGAACAACGAAGATACAGTTTCTGAACCTTTTTTGAGACTTCATCATTGTTTTGCTCTACAGACTGTTTTCTTATATTATATGCCATGTCTAACTGATTTTGTTTTTCCTGAACATACAGACATTGTATTTTGTACACAGTTTTGGCTAAGCACAATTTTGCAGTAACAAAACATGTATTGCTAAAAATATATATTTTTTAAAGTAAACCTGTCTACTTTCTTTTTTGACTCCTGCTAAATCACAGCATTTCTTAAATAAAATTATTCCTATATCACCAAAGCTCTTTAGAAATCATCTTCATTCCTTACAATAGCACTTGAGTTTTATGACAAGATCATGAAGATTTGGAATAATTTGAGGGAATATAAAGATTTAGACTATAAACCTTATATTTTATGGAACATTAAATCTTCCCTGATTTTAAACTTAGTCTGGGTACAACAATACATAATATTTGAAATAATAATTATCAGTATATATTGGATTTTTAGCTCTGGTTTCTTCCCTCATTCCAAAGACATGCAGTCGGTAGATTGGACATTCCAAATTGGCTGTAAGTGAGAGTGTGTTTGCGAGAGAGTGATATGAATGAACTACTGTGCCAGGGCTAGCCACCCCATCATGTAAACCTTGGCTTGAGATGATTGTTACTGTTGAAGTGACACCCTGACCCCATGTACAAAATTTGAAAAGGGTTGAGGATGGATGGATGGATTAGATTTTTAGCTGCATTAAAAAACTAAATAATTGGTACTTCAAACAATAATTGTCAGCATGTATTAAATATTGAAATCAGCCTGTATGAATGAATAAGTATGAATTTTAGCTACCTTAAAAGTCAGAAAAAAACAATAAATAAATAAATAAATAATACTAATGCTGATACTAATACTAAAAATACCAGACCTACTAATACTACTAATAATAACAATAAATATAATAACAACAAATAGGGGCAGGCTTATATCTTATCTATTTGATGAGGGAAATGGAAACAAATATAGTTTGTTGAAACTATAGATAATGTAATTGAAAGTGGTACTAAACTGTATTTCTAAAATGTAAGGTTGTCAATATTATCCAGTTTTCAACAAAAAGATATGACCAGTGAGGTGATTTTATTAGCTGAAGATTATGAGACTTTTAGTGTTATTAGGGTAGATGAAACTTCTAGCTGCAGTGGGCAGCCATTAAGAATTATAAAAACCTTTGTATAAAAGCTAAATGCTTTGTCCTCCCATGCAGCCAATCACTAGTAGTACATTCCATTGTACCCATCCTTCAACAGATTCTGTCTACCTCTTCTACATCTCCCCCAGACTCAATCAGACAAGTTTGAGACTCTCAAAGAGCTTTGGGGATCCCAGGCTGTGCTTCATTTTGCATCCATGGACTTTTTTAATAGCTTATCCCCTTTCCCCTTCTTGCTTTTGTCAGTTCATTCAAGGGGAAGGTGTGCACCCCAGATACACTGGTATATCATCCATCTGCATAGCAATTTAAAAAATGTTCACCTCCTTCCCCTCCTTGGATCATGTTACCTATACCGCTCGACAATGCATAATATTGTCAAATTCATCTCCCTGATGTTGAGCTCCTCAGTTACTATTTTCCATAGAAAATCACTGCTGGTGTGTTTTCTAAGTGTTTCAACACTGGTTTCCTTTGTATGCTTCTTTTTTCTCCATCACAGTCTAACTGTGGAATTGTATATATCCTATATAAGCATTGGGATTGGGGAGGCTTACATCATACATGAAGTATGTGGGTGGGGTTGCCCCAAGCAAAACATGCTTTTCATTTATTTATTGGATTGAGTTCCCAGTAAGTTGAACTCAGACAGCCAACTCCTTGGTACAGTGAAAAAAATATTAAAGTGAAATGGAGATGTTTAGATTCCATAGAAGCTGGTAATTGGCAGTCTCCTTTAAAATAATCCATCTTTCAAAAATCAACAGTAAATGACAGTAACAAAGTAACTAAAAACATATTCTTGGATTAGGTTTGAATAAGCATTATCCTACTTATATTAATGATATACATTTATATATATGATTTCATTTTATTTTCTCTGAGTTATTTGCAATTGAACTCAATTTCTACATGATGTTTGCTTGTTTACTTCAATGATAACTGCATGTCTAAGAGTTTTTGTGGTATTGCTGTTAATGTTCTAAGTATATGACTGGCTAGAACACCCTCTTCCCTCCTTCACCAATATCACCCATCCTTTACCCTTTCCTCTCATATTTTTTTATGTGTTATTAAAATGTAATACCAGGTGTTAAATAAGGAAGCACAAGTGGGTAAATTATGCATACTCCACATCCATAGCATTGATTATTGCTATTATACCTTAGGCTAAATTAAAAGTAATCCAGTTTGACTTGTTTATTTTAAGATCTTAGCTCCCTTACCAACACACATGTATGCATGTATGCATGTATTCACATACCACACACACACACACACACACACACACACACACACACACACACACACACACACACACACACACACATACACACACACACACACACACACATTAAAAATATAGAAATATATGCATTAGCAAATGCTACTTTTTATCTGTATGCATGTCTAAGAAATTTACTGATGATGTAGGCATGTTTGTCAGGGCACTTTACTTTCACAGATGCCCAGTCTTTTTAATTGTCACCATAAGTGCTAATGTTACAACTGTTTTCTCTTTACCCTCTTCAATTGTTATTTCAGTGAAATGTAAATGTCCTATATTGTCAATGACACAGGGGTGTTAGTCTTCTAGGATGGCCCATAGACACTTCTAATGGAGTGCTGGCCACAGCTAGATGTGACTGGCAATTGAATAAAACTGAATGTTCTGTGATAAATGTGTATACATGTTTTTGGGACCGTTTATTTGATAGCACATTAAGCAGTTCACTGATGGCTTGTTAGCAAAATGTGTAATTTGCCTGTTGTTTTGGGGAAGGGGAGCTAAGTTCCATTTCTGTGTTGGCACAAACAAAATTTACTATTGTTAATCTCCTTGTTTTGGATCCACCCTTGCTTTATGTATGATTGTAATATGCTACAATCACATAATTCATTTTATATATATATATATATATATATATATATATATATATATATATATATTTCATTCTATTCTAGTTTTCTATTCCATTCTAGTAGTACTAAGCTAACTGCCCTTGCGAGCCATTTTAAGCTTAGCCAATTATCCCTTGTGAGACTCAAACCCTGCACCTTGTGTTTGTAAGGCAAACACCTTAACCATTAGGCCACCCTCCCAACCCTTAGGCCACCCTCCCAACCCATTTGAATAGCTTGACTGTTTTTTTTTCTTCTTGAGTGGGTAACATTGAAAAACTACATTTTATGTGTTACAGCTAAGCAGGATTTTTAGTTATGTGATACTTATGTGTATTATCCTTGTATTGTGTTTTATGTCCCCTAGGACTATGGCACCCAGGTGTCCCAATCCCTGCAAACCCTCTTAAGTGACCCTGAGAATGAAGTCGTTGTGGACACATTTAGGTGACATGGTGCCTTTCTGCTTGGGAGGGGACATGGGGATATGTCTGGCAGAATGCAAATTTGGCAGCAGATAGTGGCTGCTCTAAACACAATAGGTGGCCAGAGCAGAACATATGATCAGGTGTGTCATAGGTCTACTGACATGATTTCATTGGCCCATAGGACAGCAGCTGCTGTGGCCCCTTAATAGATGGTTACTGAGGGGGCCTGCTACAGAGCCACCACTGATACCAAATGAAGAGTTCCTGTCCACTGTCAGGGATCTAGAGAGCTCAGTGGAAAGTGCACAGCAGCATGTGATTGATGTTGGGTCTGCTGTTTCAGGTATGACAACTATGTCCCGGGAGGAGCTTCCAGGTAGGCTTACCTATCTCAATTATGAAATACTTCTTGTATAGTAAAATATTTACAGCAATACTTAAGTTCTGTTTAACATATTTTTTTGTGGGGAGGATACTTGTTGAGTGATACAGTTAACACCACATTCTAGTTGAACACACACGGGTTTGGGATGGACATGTCATCCAAGTTCTTGTTAAAATTTTCATTAATGGACAGATAAAGGGCAAAAACATTTAACCCCTTGTGTTATTGTTAATTGTGATGATGATGTCCTTACCTTTTGCTTAACTTCTTCTAGGACCATCCTCCATAGGGAGCCTAGAATTTTCCGCACAAGGTAAACCAAACATTTTTAATTCAGTACTGATGAGCAGTTCAAAGAAATATTTTTTGATCCATAAGTGTGATGTGAGTGTCAGGACTGTTGTGTGTATTGCTGTGCTGTCTATAATAGTAGTGCCACTGTTAGTTTGTTAGCATATGTTGGACTATAATAGTATAAGTATTCATTTCTTTCCTGGGTTTGTTGCTTATTATCATGAGTGATCCAGACAGTGAAAATGTAAGACTCTTACCACCTGATGTAACAGTATCAGCAGACTCTGATGATGATGGTGGACAAACAGAGGCACAGTTGAATCTGACACCTAGGATGACATTCAGCCAACCCCTGTAATTCCATCAGACACAGCCAGTAAGCCGAGTGAGACACTCAGGCAGGGTAGTATGGTTACTGTGGCTTCAGTGCCTGTTGAGTCTGGCCTTAGCCAAAGAATGGGTGCAAAATGTGGGTGAGGTGTGATACAGCAGGGTTGTTAGATATGCTTGGAGGAGGCCTGCTGTACATCCTCCACCTGACCCAGGTATAGGTTCATAGGTTCATAGGTTCATACTAGGCTATCTGCCCTAGGGCATTTATAAGCCTAGCCAGAGTTGTGTGGCTTTCACCACCCCTTAGATTGAAGAATACTATACCCATTAGTTTGCCGTGCCTCTGTCCAGCAGTGATACAGAGATGATCCCTGGGGTAAACCTACGATCTCCCATCCACTGGTCAAGATTCCTCTTGAACAGAGCCAGTGAGGTGCTCTGTCTCACATGGACCGGGATTCTGTTCCACAGCATAGGGAGTCTCTGGGTGATGAATCTGTCCCTCCAGCACGTCCTATTTATATCCGTGTTGAGGTTTAAGTCTCTTGCTCTTGTGGCTCTGGTGGATTTGGATTTTTTGAGGTGGAGCATGTCCATTAATTCCGGGTTGGACATGGCCTTGTATGTCAGGCACAGGTCACCTCTGAGCAGACGGTATGTGACTGAATAGAGCTGGAGTTTCTTCAGTCGGGCAGCATATGGCATTTTTTTGAGCCCCTTTATCCTTTTGGTGAGGAACTTTTGGGGTCGGGTAAGATACATTCCAAATGGGGCATTGTACTCAATCATTGGTCTGATAAGTGAAGAGTACAGGGGAACAATGACCTCCCTTGATCTGGATGTGAATCCCTTCATAATCAGGTGGGCAATGTAGAAGGTCCTCCTAACCACTTTGGCAATGTGAGTGTCAAAAGAAAGGTTACTGTCAACTTGGGTCCCCAGGTCCCTGATAACCTCTTCTGTGCTTAATGGATTGCCACCTATGTGGTAACTTGGGGTTACCTTGTTTTTACCAAAGGGTATGACTATACATTTTTTGGCGTTTAGCTTAAGGCCATGGCTCTGGCACCAGTTATCCATTTCTATGAGACCTCTCTGAAGGATATCTGTGTCTGATGGATTTTCAACTATGGCCCAGTTTGCAGTCATCTGCAAACTTTGTCAGCCACAATCCTCCTATGTTTGCCTGCACTTCTGAAAAGTAGATGCCAAACAAGAGGGGGCCCAGGACTGAGCCCTGTGGGACACCGCTTGTGACCGGCTTGGAGTCTGACATGGCACCAGCAACTCTAACCCTGTGGGTTCTGTCCTTGAGCCAGTTTGCAACCCATCTTGTGACATATGGGTTTACATTTAAGCTGGTGAGCTTTTCTATGATACCCGAGTGGGGTATTGTGTCGAAAGCTTTTGCAAGGTCAAGGTAGGCTGTGTGAACTGCCTTACCCTCATCAATGGCCTTGGTGACCATTTCAAAAAAGTCGACCAAGTTCAAGAGGCATGATCTGCCCTTGACAAAGCCGAATTGGGTAGGATCCAATGTCTGTAGGTCCCCTATGTCTTTATTTATGAGTTTCATTATGATCCTCTCCATAGCTTTGCAGACCAGGCTTGTTAAGCTTATGGGGCGGCAATTACCAGGGTCCGTAGAAGCACCGCCTTTGTGGAGTGGGACCACAGTTGCCGTACGCCACTCTTTGGGTACGTATCCTGTGGTAAGGCTAAGATTAAACAGCAGCCTTATGTGTGGGTTTAGTTCCTCATTGAGTTCGTGTAGCACACAGCCGGGGACACCATCCGGTCCCATTGATGATGTGTTTTTAGCTTTAGAGAGAGCAGCTCTCACCTGGGCATTTGAGATGATTGGGAGGCTACACTCTGCTGGGATAGATATTTCTCCTTTTGGGGGGGAGGGAGGGGAGAAATTTTCACTGAACCTGTCTGCCAGTATGTTTGCAATGTCTGTGGGTTCAGTGATTTTTGTATCATTTTGTTCTAATTCTGAGCATATCTGGGAGTTTCCACCCAGATTTCTAACATAGCTAAAGAAGGCCTTATGATTGTCTTTTGAGTCCTTGGCAATTTTTCTCTCAAAGTTGGCCTTGGATGATTTTATGAGTGATCGTAGCTTTTTGCTAGTATTGATCAGAGATGTCTTCCCTTTTAGGGATTTTGCTCTATCTTGTAGTAGCTTTCTCCTCTTGTTGTAAAGTTTGTTTATGGCTGGGGTCCATCAGATCGGGCGCTTGCCTTTGGTGGAAAGGGTCTTGATTTTATTTGGGATTGCTTGATCCATGCAAATGGATGTATGTCTTCCCATGCCACTTGACATATGTTTAGGGCCATCATGGAAGTGCAGGTACATTTCAATAGGTTCTCCAGAGGAATGCTTAAGGTTGTAGATGTGGCACAGGCTAACATGGATGACTGCCTCCACCATATTGCTGATTCAATGGCTCAGATGAATGACATGTTGGAACAGGCGGTGTCTGTGATGGAACATCTGTGGCGAGAGGGATGGCATCCAAGTGGGTGTAGGTCAGCCACATCATCTGATGTTAGCCAATGTGGCCGTGCCCGATCACGCTGTCATAGTGTCACTATAGGAGCATGCCTGATCATGGTCTCATAGTGGCACTACTTCCAGTGCTCCATCAGTGGTTGAGGTGTCCATACTCAGATGTGCAGGCCATGGGGTCATGGTCCTGAGTGTCCTCATGAGGAAAGCTCGTCCAGCAGACATCAGTCAAGTTCAGGTAGCAGCAATGCATCTGACCATGGGCATGGAAGTGCCAGTGCAACTACTGGCAGAGCCAGTTCTCATGGGTGGGTACAAAAAGGATGAGCTGTCTTCTTTGACATGCACAGCTCACACCTGTCCAACGTACCAAGACAAAGAGTTAGCATAGAGTTTGGCTATGTTCTTTCAGATACACATACACACCAATTTCACTTAGAGGGCCCATACTGACAGAGAGTTACATGGTTCACCCATGAGACTTAAAGCTCTTTCTCTCTCAGTGGTCATTTGTTATGTTATCCAAATGCCTTTTTCCCTTTCTTACTCATGCGCACTCACTTACCTTTTATGTCAACCTAGGCTTCCTTTCCTCCCACACACAACACCCTGTTCAAGTGATAATAGCTGTGCCATATCCTTGTTTTCTATCTTTTGGATTCAGGGATACATACGCTTTGTGCCTGATGCTTTGGGTGCATGGCTGACTTAGTGCTTATTATATATGTGTTTGTGATGTTGTTTTGATAGTTGTACTGTTTACATATTTTGATCTTACAAAGTTAGACAGTTGATAGAATCAAAACAGTTTTTGCATCAGTACTTTTAAGAATCTTCTGATAGTTATGAAGTTTGAAACTGAAATGTGTCTCATTAATTTGTAACTTCTCTCTTTAATGATTTTCCAGTACAAAAGTATGAGGCCAAACTGAGGACATTCGGTGACCATCAGTAGTTTTGAGAGGTATGAATGTGTGAATCTTTGATGCCTGAGGCCTATAACTTGACAGAGGAACATGTATTCACATAAGTCTCTGCTGTCACATGTTGAAGTCATTGCTGTACAAATCACCCACCTTTTACTTTTGTACATTACCAAGTAACAATATTTAAGGATATGCCATTCATCTGTATTATTACACAGTTCTGTTTTAACACTCCAGGTTCAACACTTACCTTGCAAATCCAGCAGTTACTACAGTTTTAGTTCAGGGCTGAGTCTGTATGATGCTAGGAGCACACAGTCATTACATGGGTAGATAAAGATTGTGAGTATTCTCTCGCATTAAATGTTATTATATGTATGTGTGCAGGATGAAGGTTTTAGCCCCTTAGGTGGTGAGCCTCTTAGCCAATGCAAGGGAATATTGAGCATGCTTACATCTGCCTACACCCACAGCAGCTGCTGATTCCCCTTCTGTCTCTTCACCTGCATGTGGCTTTGGTGACCTTGCTATTGGTGGTAGGATGTGTGCCGCTTCCCCTTGTTGATTCTGATGAAGCTGTTTTCTCAGGATGATGTTGTGAAGCATGGGAGAGATGGTGAAGATTTCAGTACATGTATGTGAATTGTACTGCAGGGCTTACTCAGATGTAACTAGGCACAGGAACCACGACTTCAGCAGCCCAAACACACTCTCTATGATATTTCTGGTTTCAGCGTGTGCTTCATTATGGTGTTCTTTTAGCAGGTCTGCCAGGGTTGCCAGCACACACATTCAAGATGATTCCCTAGCATTACACATGACTTGGCAGTTAATGAAGTGGAAGCCCTTTTTATTTATGTAGACCCTTCCCTTTTCCCTGGGTGGTGCCTTGACTTCGAGTCTGTATTACCTGCTAGAAAGTTTAGGTGAGTGAATATCTAAACGTCGATCTGGTAATATCGAAAAGGTAAAACAGTGAGCGGCTGATTTAACTTAAGGAATGAATTCCCTCAGCCGCAAAAAAAAAAAAAATTAAACCAAAATGAAGTGGGGGGCTTCCCCCCACACCCCCCAACAAAATATACCAACTCCGAGATCACTCTACAGTGGGGAAAGGGGCAAAATCCGCATAATGGCCAAGGGAAATCTTTCCTTGTGTTAAATCATCAGTTCATGTTTTATTTGCTTTCACTATTACCAGATCGATGTTTAGGTATTCGCTAACCTAAACATTCTATCAAGTAATAGGGACCCTTGATTTCTATATGTGTACAGTCTATGGTACCCAGTGCTTCCAGGTAGTGTGCTACAGGGTAGAACTCCTTTATATTTGTGGCCCTGTCTTCAGGAGTATGGGGAAAATACGTGTGGTCACTGGTATGTTGGAGCATAGCACTCAGGAACTGATGGAGGATCCTGGATGCTGATGCCTGTGACACCCCCAGCATGTCCCCTGTTGGTCTCTGAAGGTTCCTGAAGCTAAAATTTTAAGTGCTACACATACCTTTGCCTCCACTGGTATTGATTCCTCTTGGTTTGCCCTGGGTCTGAGTTGAGGATGACAGAGATTGCAGAGTTCCTCTAGTGTGTCTCTATCCACCCTGTAGCACTCTACAATTTCCACCTCATGCAGATTGTGATAGGTTAACTGGGGTCTGAAAATTCTTCTCCTTCTTGGGCGTGGTCTATTAGAGGCAGCAGCAGCATACATCTCAGCCTGTTGCACATACACATGAAAACAACCAACAGCAGTCCCTAAGATTCTTTCTGTATAGTCTCCTTTCATGTAGACTCCTTTCCATGGTTGTATTTATATAGGTTTTGGAATTTGCAGGGAAAACCAGCACTGAGTCTACACAGTTGCTTTGTAGCTTGTTGAATAGCTCCTCCATCTTGGATTGGTTGATTAGCATACAGTTCAGCTGCTTCTGCTGTAATTAGCATACCACAGTGTTTACTTTGGTTGTGCTGCTCTACATACCATGTAGAGCTGCTTACTAAATACAAAACAGTGCGCTACTGTGTGCCCACACTGTCTTAGCGGACTGTGTAGTGTTTATTGATTCTGCCTGAATGGTTGTTTTTTATGTTTCTGAGTGAAGGTAATTCCTTTTTGTTTCAGTTTTTCCCCTTAAGAATCTCTAAATTATAAAGACTTTGTGCCAGATTCAATAACACCTACAAGTGTACATGACATATATTGAATAAAATTCTTATCACATTTTTTGTGCTTTCTAGTCACTCACAAAGATTACACTAAGTATACATGTAGTCTACACTTAGGTTCATAGGTAGGTACATTCATTTTTATTTCAAGTGGTACAAGTGGTATATAGTAACATTAGGTTGAGAGATATCTATGCATTTACTGATACAGCAGAAATGAAATGGATTTTCAGACTCGGAGCACATTTAGGCTACGGTCTGAATGACACTGTCTCTATTAAACCAGCATTAAAAGGACGCAAGTTGCTTAAGAAATTATTTTAATATTTTCATATATTTTTCAGTGGTACTAATGCCTTGTACCTATTTTAGTATGTATCTTTAAATTTGTATACATCATTAATGATATGTGATTTTTAATGGCTCATTTGAATTTGTATGGATCTATTTAATCTGGTTCTTTTAAGTATAATATTGTTTTAAGAAGCACCGAAGGGTGTGAAAGTGCTTACAACTACATAATAAAACATTGCTGTTTTATCTGTTGGTGTCTCCATGTTTCTGCACAGTTCTTCTTTTTGGTTCCTGTTTTTTGCTAATGAGTAGAGGGGAACAATGACCTTGTTTTTCCTGGATGAGAAACGTTTTGTGATGAGGTGTGCCATGTAGAAAGATTTCCTGACTACTGTGGCAATGTGATTATCAAAGGAGAGACTACTGTCCACCTGTGTCCCGAGGTTTCTTATCACACTTTCGGTGTTAAGTAGACTACCGTCTATGTGGTAGTTTATGAGTACAGAGTTTTTACCAAAAGGGATGACAATGCACTTTTTGGCACTGAGCTTGAGGCCATGGCTTTGACACCATGCATCGGTCTCAGTGAGGCCCTTTTGTAGGATATCCCCATTGTTAGGTGTTTCGATTATGGCTACTAGTTTGCAGTCATCTGCGAACTTCGTTAGCCAAAGACCTTCTGAATTAGCCTGTACTTCAGAGAAGTAGATACCAAACAGGAGAGGACCCAGGACTGAACCCTGTGGTACTCCACTTGTCACTGGTCTGAAGTAGGATTTGGAGTCTGCTACTTTCACAGTGTGGGTTCTGTCAGTGAGCCATTTGGCAACCAATCTTGTGACATAGGGATTTATACCTAGTTTAGTGAATTTATCTATAATTCCAGAGTGGGGGATGGTGTTGAAAGCCTTGTCGAGATCTAGATAGGCTGTGTGAACCACCTTACCCTCACTTACTTACTTTGTGGTAACCTATATGAATCCCTGTCAATATTTAAAGCTACAAGAATATCAGTAGGAAAACTAAAATTAGGAGGAAGAAGGTTTGCGCTATGTCTGTGTTGTCTGTTCACTCAGAACAGTGTACACTTAGTGTATGCATTACTGAATCTGGCCCTTTGTATTTCCAATGTGCTGCTGCATGTTCAGTGTACAGTATTCTTAGAGAGCGATGGGTATGTCAAAAGGTACCGACCTATCAACCTTATCACAGCAGGTGTGGGTAAAACACTGCATCCCTAAAGTTGCATATGCATGCACCCCCACCAACACATGCACATTTATTTTCTGTGTGCTACAAATGGTTCATTAAGTTTTCATCTCCACAGTATTATTCCATTATTCTTTTAATGTATTGATAATAAATTAAATGTATCATCCATTTTTGGCCACAGCCCAGATCAAAGGCAATAAACAAGCACATAAAGTATATAATGATCAAATGAGGTGGAGGATAAATTGAACAAAATTACAGTTAAATATATAAGTGAAATCCTATAGTAAGCAAGAAGCACGGAATGCTAATTAAACACTCCATACAAAATTGTTTAATTAAGAAGCATCATATCCTAGCTGTAGTTAAGAAGTTACTGTCAGGGTGTCAATATCAATTAAATAGTGTGTCAAACAACATCTCTAAAGCATGTACACATGCCTTTTTGGACTGAAATTTCAGATTTCTATTGAAAAGTGTGAAATTGGGCGGCCGTGGTGGTGCAGCGGTTAGCGTTGCCACCTCACAGCAAGAGGTTCTCGGGTACGATCCTCGGCTGGGGTGCCTTCTGTGTGGAGTCTGCATGTCCTCCCTGAGGTCACATGGGTTTCCTCTGGGTGCTCCGGTTTCCTCCCACATCCTAAAGACATGCTGTAGGTGGATTGGACACTCTAAATTGGCCCTAGGTGTGAGTGTGTGTGTGCCTTCCATAGAAAGTTGGGCGCCGGGCTGCCAACTTGACACCGTAAAAACTCTACTGCCAATCATGAGCGGACAGGTGATCCACTGTGGCGACCCCTAACCGGGAAAAGCCGAAATAAGAAGAAGAAGAAGATTGAAAAGTGCAAAATTATCCATAGCTGTGATATTGCTATGCAGCCTGTTCCATGTGTATATTAGAAATCTTTTATATGTTATACTTATGTATGATGGATGTGCGTGTGTGTGTGTGTGTGTGTGTATGTGTGTGTGTGTGTGTGTGTGTGTGTGTGTGTGTGTGTATGGGTTACCTTCATTTGACTGAAAGCTCATTTGACTGACAAACATTTTAGTTGGACCAAATGACTGAAACTTCATTTCACTGACACTTCATTTGACTGACAGTTCATTTGACTGACAATTAGTACTGGCAGTGTCTAGAGCACTGTAAGGCAAGTAAAAGGAATATGTCCTTTTCCCCACTGTACTGCGACCCTGG
>NC_056734.1:522337104-522352104 GCF_019279795.1 Protopterus annectens | reverse complement strand
TATGATATATCAGGGCATGCTTGAACAATCCTCCATTCATTTTTGAAAGCATGTATCTTGGTGAGGGTTGCAATGAATCATTCTATATTTAGCAGCAGAATCTAATGATAGCACCTTTACCTTTTATAGGTTCATAGGCTCATAAGTAGGTACAAGGCCATCGACCGTAGGGCCTATACAAGCCCAGCCAAAAAGGTACTCTGGCTTTTGCCACCCAAGAAAATTATTTTCCTGTGCCACTGTCGAGCAGAGCCATAGAAGTGATCCCCGTGGTGAATTTCCTATTTCCCATCCAATCATCAAGATTTTTCTTGAAGAGTACTAATGAAGAGCTTTGTTTGGTATAGATAGGTAGTTTATTCCAGAGTATGGGAAATCTCTGGGACAAGAATCTATCCTTCCGGCATGTTCTGTTTATTGTGGTGACAAGATTTAGGTCCCTAGGGCATGTAGCTTGGAGGGATTGGGACTTCGTTAAGTAGAGCATGTCCAACAGCTCTGGGTATGACATAGCTTTGTATGTTAGGCAGAGATCACCTCTGAGTAGGCGATATTTGACAGAGTAAAGCTGAAGTTTTTTGAGACCGTCTGCGTAGGGCATCTGTTTGAGGCTGGTAATCCTCTTTGTGAGGTATTTCTGCGAACTTTCCAGTTGTTGTAGAAGTCTTGTGAGGTACATACCAAAAGGGGCGCTGTACTCTATAATGGGTCTAATGAAGACAAAATACTGCTTGGAACCACCATGAAGAAAGTAAAAATCTTGTTTTATTTAGTAAAAACGAGCGCTTTCACGCACACAGGTGCGCTTCATCAGGTTACAATTTTTACATAGAAGTTTCCCATTTATATATAAAAAACGTCATCAATTATCCAATTAATTAGTGAGGAATCAATGCAGTTAAAGTAACCGCCAGTATATAACATCTCTTAGTAAATGCAGTAAAATATGTAAACATTCCTCATCCTTACATTAAAATGCTAAGATATAAACAACATCTGGTTAATAATATGACATAAGTCAATGACTTAAATAATATTTAAAAAGCACTCATATTTACGTTTGCAATTTCATTTGAACATCCAAATCATATTAACTTCCTTTAGACAAATTTGTTGCATCAGATTAAAACCAACAGGGAAAGTAATATTTCTCTTTGTAATTCATCATCGCTCCAAGGCTATGTTCACTGAATAAATATATATATATCGATGCTGCGCAAAAATGTAAATTTAATTTTTTTTTTTTTTTTTTTTTTTTCTTTCATCAAGCGTTATTAGATAATGTTAATTAACATTTTTCGTGTCAGCCAGATGCAATACATCCAACGGACCTTTATCTAAATGCCTAGTATCTAAAAATCAAATCACCGGCAGCCATAAGTATAATATATATGGTCCGAGATGTTCTTATCAGCCATTACGGCAAAGTTAAACCGGAACATTATATACAGCGTTCCAACCATATACGCATTTCATAGTGCTTATATTTCAGTAATGCATTTCAATTACCTATGATACTATATAGTTACTTGTTAAAATCAGAAAATGCTGTTCACTAGCATATGCTAATCTAACAATTCAGGTTACTATAAATAATAGTGGGACATGTTTCATATAGAGCCCACTGTTTTTGTGATGCAAGTTTATAAAATCTACGTCAATTAATAGTTGACATTATTCTAATATGTGGTTTATGGCTTATTATTATGCAATAAATCTCAAGATTGACAAGTTATGTTGACAAAATTGTTGTCCAAGAGAATAATAATGCAGCTAAATTAATGAGAATATGAATATGTGCCTAGGAGAAAGGACAAAGTAAAAGTCTATATTTATATAACAAACCTGTAGATAAGCCAAAAATATGTATGGTTATTATGTCATGAAGATCCTAACAGGGCAGGGCGAATATTAACTACAGTGTTAAGCCCAGGTGGTATGTGCGCTTTTAACCTTAGGATCCACCTTAGTTCAAACATTTCTATCGTGCCTATATGATCACCTTCTCTCATATTGGGATTTATAATTTGCAAAACCTGAAAGCTGAAACTATGCTGAGGCCTGTTACAACAATGCATAGCTAAGGCGTTAGTAGGATTGCTCTTTTTTATATCATAGACATGATTGTAGACCCGATCTCTGAGTCTACGTGATGTCATACCTACATAATAGCTATTACATTGATTACAGGTAGCAAGATAAATTACATTTTGCGTATTGCATGTAGCATAAAAAGTAGGCTCAAAGATTATATTAATGCCTGGAATCCTAAAACCTTGTGTTTTATTAATATACTTACATAAAGAGCATCTACCACATGCATAGGTGCCTACTTTTATATGAGTTCTTATATCAACAGAGGCGATATCTAGTTTTTCTTTGCAGAGTAGTCTTTTTAAATTCATGCAATTATTAAACCTAAAGGTAGGTTTTTTCCCTATCAATTGTAAGAGGGATGGATCTGAAAGCAAAATTTTCCAATTCTCTCTAATAATCCTAATCAAACACTCAATATCACTAGTGTACTTGATATCATACATAATGTTATTGCCCTTCTCTCTTCTATCCAGGGCTTGGCCTGATTTTTTCCAGAGTGTTGGATTCCCTAGAATAGATTCAGTCACCTCATTAACCAATTTTGTCGGATAGCCTCTATCTATAAAGTAGTGTTTTTGACATTCAATCAGTCGTATAGCATCCAACCTGTCACTACATATTCTCAGTATTCTACTCATCTGGCCTTTTATAATGTTGCGAAATACATGGCGTGGATGTAAACTGTCATAATGGAGGATGCTATTCCTCCAGCATGACTTCCTGTATAAGGTGGTAACTAAATCATTGTTGTTTCCTTTTGTTAGAGTGATATCCAAAAAGTTAGCACTTACTAAAGAATATTCATATGTAAACGTGAAGAACGAAGTAGTGGCATTCATAAAACGAATAAAGTCTTCCAACATATCTATGTCCCCATTCCATTGCATCAGGACGTCGTCTACGAAACGTCTGTATAGAATCACGTTACCAAACCTAGGGTCATTAAATATATTCTCTTTCTCCCATCTATAAACTACTAGGTTAGCATATGCGTTGGCACAGGGAGTGCCCATGGCTACTCCCCATGTCTGCGCATATACATAATGGTCAAACAGAAAAACATTATTGTTTAGGACTAAGTCCAATAAGCAACAAATGTTCATAATCTCATTATTGTCCATTGTTCCTAGCTCAATCAGATGAAACCTTATAGCATCCAGACCGTAGTCATTGGGAATGCTTGTGAAGAGACTTTTTATATCTAATGTAACCAATAGGGTATTCGCATTGATGTTATTTTTCACTAGATCTTGTTTGAGGTCATCTAATAATTCATAGGAGTTCTTCAATATAGTAGGTATTTCTTTCACGATTATACCAAGCTTTGATTGTATGTATAGGGAGGCATTCTCAGTGACCCAATGGTCACCTGATACTATGGGGCGTAGTGGAGGAGGGTATTCCTCCTTGTGCAGCTTGGGCAAACCCTTAATTACAGGAATAAGGGGTGACTCTATCATTAGAAAATCATAAAGTGACTTCTCTATAGATCTCGTCATGAGTAAGTCATAGAGCGTATCATGCACATATTTTACTATTGACACAACCTTTGATTTATCTATTATTTTATATGCCTTATCTTCCCTTAGCATGTTTGTCATCAGTTGTTTATAAAAACATGCATCTAAGGCTACAATTCCTCCTCCCTTATCAACTGGTTTAAAAACCAGGTTCGCATCATCACAAAGATCATCTAAGGAATGTTTTAGTGTGTGATTCAAGTTTACAAAATTATTTTTATGCTTGTCATGTTCATAGTAGCAATAAAAATCACGTTCACATGTTCGCATAAAACATTCAATAGACGGCGTTAATGGAGGTATAAAGGAACTTTTCCTTTTGCAAGTTATGGTCTTATAACTAGATTCAATATTACCAGATGAAACATCAGTGAATAATGCTTTAAGAGACAGTTTTCTGGTGAACAGGCGTAAGCCTATGAGAGTATCAGGCAGTGCACTATGCTTAGAGGGTATAAATGATAAGCCCTTATTTAGTATCAATTGTTCTTCTGAAGTAAAAGTCCTTGTTGTCAAATTGAAAAACAGACAGTTCAGTTCTTCATTCTTCTTCTCCGCTCTGGTGTTTCTCCCGATAACTTCCTTTTTCCTCTCCCCCGACTGACTGAGCGCGTGCGCACTGCGCCCTTGTAGGGGAGAGGGAAGTTTAAAGGTATAGGTGCGGCAAAAGTACTATTCAGGCCATTAGCTTTAGATTTAGCACCTAAACTGTCACTGCTGTTCAAACCTTGCTGGTTGCAGGGTAAGGATGCACTGGACATATTGGATGCATTAGGCTCTCTGTAATTTGTGTCATCCGTTTGACTTTCAGTTGCTAGTCTAGTGTCCAATGATTCAGTCAGAACATTCGCTGAACCATTGTTTAGCAAATTAGGAGCTGCCAATGCATGAGCAGTCAGAGAACTAGCCTGCGGGTTAGTTCTCGGCCAAACAAAAATTCGGCCCAGTTGAAAATCTTCACAGTCACGTTTTAGCTTCTTAGATTTAACTTGTTCTAACTTGTTGCTATACAAAGCTAACTGTTTATTCATAGTATGTATTTTAGAAACACAAAACTCTGTCTGGTAGTTAGCAATAAGAAATTTATGTTGTTCCTCTACCTTAGCCAGGAGCTCCGCTTCAATAGGCGCAAAATGTTCCAGCAGCAGTTGTATATACTGGTTGCCAAACTCGATGTTAAGTTGCTGCCATTTCCGGAGCAGTTCTGGATAGCTATCCCCGTAGCTCGGCATGCATAAAACACGCATGCCACGGGGGATAACCTTGAAATGTAAACAGGCTTGAAGATGTCTTCTTTGCCAGACAAGCCTGTGCAGACGGTATAAATCATTTTCCAGGTTTCTCAGGCAGCCAAAAAAATCATGTAGGTTCTCATTACTGTTCGAAACATTGACAGAAGCATCACAATTAGTGTCCATGCGTAGGAGCGGATTATCTTTCTGGTAAAACAAACAATTCCAACTATCGGTTCCTACAGTACCTGTTGGATTGTAATCCAATTCAATATTCGGCATGTCCATCGTGTGATGATCAGCTAAGCACAATAGAATAAAAACCAACAGCAAAAAACAAATGCCGATCATCCAAAGGTTCCTTACACCACTTGTCACTGGTCTGAAGTCGGATTTGGAGTCTGCTACTTTCACAGTGTGGGTTCTGTCAGTGAGCCAGTTGGCAACCCATCTTGTGACATAGGGATTTATACCTAGTTTAGTGAGTTTATCTATAATTCCTGAGTGGGGGATGGTGTTGAAAGCCTTGGCAAGACCTAGATAGGCTATGTGAACCATCTTACCCTCGTCTACAGCTTTGGTGACTACTTCAAGGAAGTCTATCAGGTTTAGGAGACATGATCTGCCTTTTACAAACCTGAACTGGGTGGGGTCCAGAGTTGGGAGATTACCGATGTCTTTGTTTATAAGTTCCATGATGATATGTTCCATGGTCTTGCAGACCAGGCTCGTCAGGCTAATGGGGCGGTAGTTCCCGGGGTCCGTGGTGGCTCCCCCCTTGTGGAGTGGGATAACCGTCGCTGTGCACCATTCAGCGGGCACAAAGCCTGAGGTGAGGCTATGATTGAACGTGGTGCTTAGGTGGGGTGCCAATTCGTTCTGTAGTTCATGTAGAACGCAGCCTGGGATGTTGTCTGGTCCTATGGATGCTGTGTTCTTGGCTTTGGAGAGTGTGGTTTTTACCTGTGCAGCTATGATTACAGGAACTTGGCATTCTTCCAGTATAGAGATGGGCTCTTTAGGGGGTGAGAGGGGGGTAAAGTTAGCACTGAACCTATCTGCCAGAATGTTGGCAATATGAGTTGGGCCTGTATATTTAGTGCCATTGTGCTGTAACCCAGAGCAGATCTGAGTATTGCCATTGAGATTCTTGACATAGCTATAGAATGCTTTGTGGTTGTCTTTAGAATCAGTGGTGATTTTGTTTTCGTAACTCACTTTGGAGGATTTTATCAGGGATCACAGCTTCTTACTGAGGCTGACCAGGGAGCTCCTCCACTCATGGGATTTTACTCTCTTTTGCAATAGTTTCTTCCTTCTGTTGTACAGTTTGTTTATGGCAGGAGACCACCAGATTGGCTTCCTTTTTTTGGAGGATAGCATCTTGGTTCTGTTTAGGATAGCACAATCCATGCACTCATGTAAGTGCTTATAAAGTGCAATAGTGTAGGATTCAGTAGTCGTAACTGTATTGTCCATCTGCATAGGTGTCATGAAGTTCACCACTTCTGTCTTAAGAAGCATGAAGTTGGCTTTGGGGAAATTTTTTACTGTGGTTTCCTTAATCGGGGTGGAGGCAGGATGTGGATATCTAGGCTAATTAGCCTATGGTCGGATCGGACCAATGAGGCATTGACTTCATGTGTGGAACACCGGTCACTCATGTTGGTAATGACTAGATCTAGGATATTGTTGCCCCTGGTGGGGGTGTGGATAAGTTGATCCAGGGCACTGGAGTTTATGAATTCCAGAAAGCATTGAGTGAAGGAGTTGCTACATGGTTAGTTTTCCCAGTTAATGGTGGGGTAGTTGAAATCGCCCATTATTAGGGTGTTTGGTTGAACCCTAATATTTTCCAGTACATCAAGAAAAGAGGAGTGGGAATCCTGGGGAATGGTGGGGGATCTGTAGCAAGCTATAATTTGGATTGCAGTTTTGCCACTGGGCACAGTTGCACTTGGATAACCTCAGTTGCATTATACTGAGCAACTAGCCTGGAGATGTAGATATCCTTAATGAATATGGACACACCTCCACCTTTGGTGTTCTGGTCCAGGTTACATGGCCAAAAAGTGCGGTATGAGTTATAGCCTGGTAGTGCAGGGGTGCTCTCTGGAGCCTTGAACCAGGTCTCAGTCACTGCACAGATATCGATGTTCTCCATTTTAAGGAGTGCCTCGATTGAGTGCATTTTGAGATTTAGACTTCTAGCATTGATTAGCATCACCCTCAGTTTTTGCTTGCCTGTTCCTGTTACGGTTGTGAATTTGTCATTTGAACCTTGCCTATAAAAGGCACTATAGGGGCGGCAAGAACCTTAACCAGTATCCAGAATTGCAGGGGTGACAGGTGCAGGCCATCTCTGCCAAAGCATCATGATCTGTTGACCATGTCATCCCAGGCAGACAGATACTGGGTCCCTTTAGAGTGACACCAGAAGCTTAGCCAATTGTTGAAGTCAATCATTTTGTCCTTGTACTGCGGTATCATTCTGGGTGATGGCAGAATGCTACTCAGGGGTAGGGTCATACCTGCCTGGGCTACAAGATCGGAGAGTTCTTCCATGTCTCTTTTCATGTAGTCCAGGGAGGTATGTCTCAGGTCATTCACATCAACATGGACAATGACAGAGTCATATTTGTACTTGTTGTGGAGTGACCTGAGTGCGTGGATTATGTGGCGGATCCTGGCACCCGACAGGCAGCTGACAGTAACCTTCCCCTTGTTTAGCCTTGTGAGTGGGACATCAGTGTGCCTGACTATAGAGTCACTTATGACTAGTGTGTTGGGTACGTTGTTTTGCCTTATTGGCTGTGGTTGAGTCGCACACTGAGTCTACGGGCTGTGTGTCATTTGGGTTGTGTTGAGGGGGTGGAGGTTGCTTGCATTTCTGCTTTGGAGGTCTCTGTTGCTTCTGCAGATTATTATTGAGAGCCTCCGTGAAGGTTTTTATGTTTCTATGTGTGCATCTTGGTGGTGTAGATTTAATAAGACTATGTGATGAATGTGGTGTGGTGCAAGTGTTTACTTTCTCCTCTTGACTGTCAAGTTCAGTCTTGGTTGGAGAGAACTTTACCTCCAGTTTGGCTAGATAAGTGCATCTCTCATGGGTTGTAGTGTTAGGTGGTAGGAGAAGAGGGTTGTCTGTGTACATGAGGCAATTTCTACATTGCCCCAATATGCCCAGATTCATCACATAGACAGGAGAGAACACTGGGAGCTGACCCTTGGACATGCCAATCATGGTTCCGAACAACGATGAACCGTCAAATGGGGCATTGGTGAACGTAGAATTGAAGGTCTCTGCGAAATTACACAGATGCATCCAGGAGTGCCTCCTAAGAGAGACTTCGGAACTCTCTGTCCTACTCGCTCCGTCGGCTGCATGCAAGATCAGCCTCATGGAGGAGTTAGTAATGGAATTTAGGGTAGACTTCTGGGCATTGACCTTCTGGGCCACCTCGTCAGAAATGTTACCCTGCAGAGACTCTCCAAGCTCTTTTAGGAGATCTCTTTGGAGCCATGTAAAATGTGACAAATAGTTCAGTGACCGCAGATTAAAGGCCGCTGAAGAAAACATACGCTTCCCATACTGGTCCATGGTCCTAGACTCCTTGTTAGGGGGATGGACGGTAGATGAAGTCTCAGCTAGTTCTTTCTTGGTGGCCGCTGCCACCACCATGGCATCTACTGGAATGCCCTTTGTGAGAAATTCCTTGTCAGCGGGGACAGACAGAAACTTGCTGGGTCTCCTGGGGACTGGTTCCACAGTGTCAGGCGTTTCCCACACTCTTCAACGAACAAGTTCCAGGAGTTCATTGAACGGGGGAGAAACCCAAGAGGTAGAGGGTTGAGACCCAAAGGCCTTCAGGAACACTGACTCCTCCTCAGAGGGAGATTTGGAGGGCCAGTTGCCTCTCTGCTTCAAGATCTCCAGGATATCTGAGAAAAAGATATCTTCAGAGGACGACTTGGGGGACCCCTCTGACTCCTCGTGGTCGGTGTCCGAAGTGATAGACTCATCCTGGGAGTCGATGCGCTTCCTCTTGCACACTCTTTTTCTGTGGGGATCCTCAGGCAAACACTCTGGGGAGACCTCAGAAAGTTGGGGACCACTCATAGAGGTATCCTGAGGCCTTGGGTCTCTGCTGTCCAAGTACAGAGGGTGATAAGAAACTGATACCAGTGCTGGAGGGGGTAGAGTGTCAATGCCATCAGACACAGCTGAGGACCTGGCCAGCATGCTCCACATGACCTCGAAAGCTGATCCCCTGGCTCCGAAGAACAACCAACCATGGAAGCCCTCAGAGCCGAAGGGATAAGGTCCAAAGCCAAGGAAGGGCCCAAGCTCACCCATGCCGAAGCACCAAGTGGGAGGCTCGGAGCTGAAGAAGATCAACCCGAGACCTCTCCCTCGGGTCTGACTGAGGAACTACGAGCCCTGGACCCCGGGGACGGATCCGACGGGGTTGGAGCAGAGATCGGAACTGAGATGCTAGGATGGGCTACTGCTGCCAAAGTAAAGGCATCAGATGGAACCGACAACTCTGGCTTCAAAGGCTGAGAAAGGCTCAGAGGAGGAACATACGAGGATGGATGGGTGACAGGCTCCAGGGCCGATTGGGCTGGAGCCAAAAACAATTTGGCCAACACCAGTGATTGGAGCAGTCTCTGTACCACTCTATCCACATCATCGTCCGAGAGAGTCCTGGAGGACCGAGAGGATAAGGTCGGAGATCTGGACCTCCCTACAGAAGGAGACTTACGAGAAGGAGAAACCAGTCTAGAAACTGGAGACTGGCTCCAAACAAGTATCTCCGTCACCAGCTCTGAGAGATTGGGAGTCGATATTGACTTGGTCAATTCACCCACTTCCTTCAGCCCCGAAGCCAATGGAGCCAAGGAAGCTAAAGTAGACTTGGCAACTTTCTCTGGCGGCTCCGATAAAACTGACATAGCCGGAGAGCATTTGTTTGATTTAGAAGTCTTGTCTACTTTAGAGGGAAAGGACTTAGAACAGGAAGCCCTCTCCAAGTCTTCTTTGAAGGAGGGTTTCAGTAATCCCTTCAGAATCAGTTTGTTCTTCCTCTCTTGAAGAATGCATGGGCTAAAGGCATGACAGAACACACAGGATTCTTGGAGGTGGATAGCCCCCAAGCAATACATGCACACAGAGTGCCCATCAGTAATAGATATTTTATATCCACACTTATCACATTTTTTGAAGCCCAAAGGCTTGTGTTCTTTTATAGCCTTAGACATATTGGTATGACACTGCACACAATATCAGAAGACAAACCCAACACCTACAAGAGAAAAACGTGGGAACTATGCCTCTAAATTAAATGATCATAGAACAATAAACACCACAGGGAAGAAAGGGCCTCTAACTTAAATGGCCCTGACAAACAAAACAAGGGAGGACTAGGTCCTCTAAGTTAAACGGCCCTAGCCCAAAAGGACCAGGTAACACTGGAACAAGCACACACAGGGAAACTGGGACACACACAACTAGAAGGGAGGACTAGGTCCTCTAACTGAAATGGGCCTAGCCCATAAGAAGGGAAGGAACACAAAAGGGATACCAAGACAAAAAGTCAAACAGGCTACACAAACAGTTTTATTAAAAAAAAAAAAACAGAGACTAGCTATGAAAATAGCTTTTGGAGCAACAAACTACTAAAAAGCAGAAGAAAATGTATACTTAGCCATGGCCAAGAGCGAGACCATGTCTGAGCGTAACAAACGGCAAATGAGATCTGGGGAAAGGGAGCAGTGCAGCATGGGATACCTCTTAGCCATGAGCCAATTGAAGACTTCAAGCTAGAGTATGGCCGAGTCAGAGCCGAGGTTCGGCTCTGAACCCACGGGTAAGAATGTAGGTGAGACTGGACTACATAACATCCAGGTGTTACATAATTAAAGCATGACTGGCTTAGTATTATGTACAACCCCCCCCCCCCCCCCGATCATCTGCTGTATTATATTACTGATTATCTAGAACTGGGTGTTACATAATCAAGTGAACTTATCCACACCCCCAACAAGGAAGCAATATCCTAGACCTGGTCATTACCAACATGGGCGACCAGTATTCAACACCAGAGGTCAATTCCTCGTTGGTCAGATCCGACCACAAGCTAATAACCCTAGACATCCACATCCTGCCCCCACCTCCCATTAGGGAAACCACCATAAAAATTTTCTCCAAAGCCAACTTCACACTGCTTAAGACAAGTGGCAAACTTCACAACACCCACGCAGATGGACAATAGAGGTACGACTGCTGAATCCTACACAAATGCATTTTATAAGCACTTACACAAGTGCATGAATCGTGCTATCCCTAACAGAACTAAGATGCTATCCTCCAAAAAAAGGAAGCCAATCTGGTGGTCCCCTGCCATAAAAAAACTCTACAACAGAAGAAAGAAACTATTGCAAAAAAGAGTAAAATCCCATGATTGGAGGAACTCCCTGGTCAGCCTCAGTAAGAAGCTGAGATCCCTCATAAAATCCTCCAAAGCTAGTTATGAAAACAAAATCACCACTGATTCTAAAGACAATCACAAAGCATTCTATAGCTATGTCAAGAATCTCAATGGCAACACTCAGATCTGCTCTGAGTTCCAGCACAATGGCACTAAATATACAGAACCAACTGATATTGCCAACATCCTGGCAGATAGGTTCAGTGCTAACTTCACCCCTCTCTCACCCCCTAAAGGGCCCATCTCTATACTGGAAGAATGCAAAGTTCCTGTAATCATGGCTGCACAGGTAAAAATCACACTCTCCAAAGCCAAGAACACAGCATCCATGGGACCTGACAACATCCCAGGCTGCATTCTACATGAACTATAGAATGAACTGGCACCATGTTCAATCAAAGCCTCACCTCAGGCTTTGTGCCCACTGAATGGCACACAGCGACGATTATCCCAGTCCACAAAGAGGGAGCCACCACGGACCCCAGGAACTACCGCCCCATTAGCCTAATGAGCCTGGTCTGCAAGGCCATGAAACGTATCATCATGGAACTTATAAACAAAGACATTGGTAATTTCCAAACTCTGGACTACACCCAGTTAAGGTTTGTAAAAGCCAGATCATGTCTCCTAAACCTGATAGAATTCTTTGAAGCAGTCACCAAAGCTATAGACGTGGGTAAGGTAGTTCCCACAGCCTATCTAGATCTCACCAAGGATTTTGACACCATCCCCCTCTCTGGAATTATAGATAAACTCACTAAACTAGGTATAAATTCCTATGAAATAAGATGGGTTGCCAAATGGCTCACTGACAGAACCCACACTGTGAAAGTAGCAGACTCCAAATCCAACTTCAGACCAGTGACAAGTGGAGTACCACAGGGTTCAGTCCTGGGTCCTCTCCTGTTTGGTATCTACTTTTCTGAAGTACAGGCTAACACAGAAGATCTTTGGCTAATGAAGTTTGCAGATGACTGCAAACTAGGAGCCATAACTAAAACTCCTAATGATGTGGACATCCTACAAAAGGGCCTCACTGAGACAGATGCCTGGTGTCAAAACCATGGCCACAAGCTCAATGCCAAAAAGTGCATTGTCATCCCCTTTGGTAAAAACTCTGTACCCATGAGCTACCCCAAAGGTGGTAGTCTACTTAACACCGAAAGTGTGATTAGAGACCTTGGGACACAGGTGGACAGTAGTCTCTCCTTTGATAATCACATCAACACAGTAGTCAAGAAATCCTTCTACATGGCACACCTCATCACAAAAGGTTTCTCATCCAGGAAAAAAGAGGTCATTGTTCCCCTCTACTCGTCACTCATTAGACCCGTTATAGAGTACAATGGCCCTTTTGGTATGTAGCTCACAAGACATCTACAACAACTGGAATGGCCGCAGAAATACCCCACAAAGAGGATTATCGGCCTCAAGCAGATGCCCTATGCAGACCGTCTCAAAAAACTCCAGCTTTATTCTGTCGCATATCGCCTACTCAGAGGTGATCTCTGCCTGACATACAAAGCTATGTCAAACCCAGAGCTGTTGGACATGCTCCACTTAAAGAAATCCCAATCCCTCCGAGCTACATGCTCTAGGGACCTAAACCTTGTCACCACAATAAATAGAACATGCTGGAGGGATAGATTCCTGTCCCAGAGACTTCCCATACTCTGGAACAAACTACCTATCTATATCAAACAAAGCTCCTCATTAGCACTCTTCAAGAAAAATCTTGATGATTGGATGGGAAATAGGAAATTCATACTTGGGATCACCTCTGGGACTCTGCTCAACAGGGGCACAGGAAAATAATTTTCTTGGGTGGCGAAAGCCAGGATACCTTTTCAGCTAGGCTTATATAGGCCCTAGGGCCAATAGCCTAGTACCTACCTATGAACCTATAAGGCAGGACTGGCTTGGTATTATGTACAACCTCTCCATCATCTGCTGTATTATATTAATGATTATCTAGAACCAGGTGTTACATAATCAAACCATGACTGGCTTGGTATTATGCACAACCCCTCCATCATCTGCTGTATTATATTACTGATTATCTAGAACCAGGTATTTACAGTCAAGTATATCTGGAACCAGGTGTTTACAGTCAAGTATATTTCTTAAAGCGTGCATTAATACCTTCACTTCAAATGTGAGCTGAAGCTTAAGCATGAACAATGGAGGTCACAGTTCTAAATTATCAACATCTATACAGAAGTCTGCCTCTGAAGAAATATAGAAGGCAGGTCTGAATTATCAACATCTATACTGAAGCCTCCATCTGAAGAAATATATAGGTCACATCTGAATTATCAATGTCTATAGTGAAGTCTCCCTCTGAAAAAATATAGAAGGCAGTTCTGAATTATCTGCATCTATACAGAAGTCTGCCTCTGAAGAAATATAGAAGGCAGTTTTGAGTTATCAACATCTATACTGAAGTCTTCATCTGAAGAAATTCAGAGGTCAGTTCTGAATTATTAACTATACTGAAGTCTGCCTCTGAATAAATACAGAGGTCAGTTCTAAATTATTGTCTATACAGAAGTCTGCCTCTAAAGAAGTATAGAAGGCAGTTCTGAATTACTGACTTTTGTACTGAAGTATGCCTCTGAAGGCATTATTTGTACTGTTGTTTTAATATTATACTACAGCTTATTTTATTTTTATTTTTTTATTTATTTTACATTTGTTGACCAGGAGTGTCCAACTAAGCTCAAGTCCTTTTTCAGCAGACACATGGGGAGAAAAGCTTCAAGATGTACAAAAACATTTTCATAACACTATAGATATACAAGAAGTTAAAAATTGTAAACACTTGTTGACAATAATTAAAAGATACCATAAACAAAAAGGATGATCAACAGTAGGAGTATAGTAAGTAATATTTTATAGTTTAAATGAGTTAGCTTGCCTAAGTTTCAATAAGCAGAGTATACCAATAGCTTAGGAAGTTACATAGAAAGTTTGCTAATCTATGGTTCAGTAGCTAAGTATGGGAAAAGCTTAGGAAGTTACATAGAAAGCATTAGGTGTCAGTTATTCATGCTAAGTACAGTGAAATTTAGTCAGTCAGTACTATATAGGTACTTAAAACATGCTTGATAAACAATAGCACCCACAGTGTTCATGCATTACTATTCCCAGAAAATTTGAGGGACATATTGAAATGCAGTATAGAGACATCACAAATAAAATTATAAAAAAAATATTGCACCATAAATCAGAAAAAGAATTCCATTTGGGTGTAATCAGTGTCACACAGGAATAAAGCCATTTTAAAATGTTTTCATAATTTTAGGCACACATGCATAAACACACTTACACACACACACACACACACACACACACACACACACACACACACACACACACACACACACACACACACACACACATAAGTGTGTGCTTCCTTATGAAATTATTGCACAGTTGCCTGATACCTCAAGGGGGGGGGGGGTGAATTACAAAGGCTTACAGGCAAATACAGCAAATAAATTAATTTACAGTCATTCCCCGGGATTCATGAAGCTCAGCGCAAGGCCGGCGTAAGGCCTGCGCCGGCGGTGCATGGAATATCCGGCGCAGTAGCGCCATATACATATTAATGAGAGTGCACCGGAATCACAGACACGTGCGTAGTGTACGTGGCGAGCC